>NC_041234.1:27552298-27554178 GCF_002837175.3 Physeter macrocephalus | reverse complement strand
CGGCTGGGCCCGTGAGCCATGACCGCTGAGCCTGCGTGTCCGGAGCCTGTGCTCCGCAACGAGAGAGGCCACAACAGAGGGAGGCCCGCATACCACAAAAAAAAAAAAAAAAAAAAAAAAAATCAATCAATGTAATTCACCATATTAGCAAACTAAAAGAGAAAAACCATATAATCATCTCAATTAATACAGAAAAATCATTTTATAAAATTCGACATAGATTTCTGATTTTTAAAATCTCAGCAAACCAGCAATAGAAGGGGCCATCCTCAATCTTCAAGGGACATCTTGAAGATGAAAAACAAGATGAAAAACACTGAAAAACATTCAATTAACATCATACTTACTTTCCCCTAAAACTGGGAACAGACAAAGATGTCTTCTCTGACCACTTCAACATTGTACCGGAGGCTCTAGCCAGTGCAAAAAAGCAAGAAAAAGAAATAAAAGCCACCCAGATTGGGAAGGAAGCAGTTAAACTATCTTGATTCACAGACGGCATAATTATTTATGCAGAAAACCCTAAGAATCTACAGAAAATCTACTAGAACTAATAAATGAGCTTAGCAAGGTTGCAGGATACAAGGTCAATATTCAATAATCATTTTTATTTCTGTAAAATAGCAATAAACAATTGGAAATTATAATTTTAAAAACACAGTTCATAGTAGCATCAAAAATATAAAAGACTTAGGGATATGAAGACCTGTTTACTGAAAACTACAAAATACTGTTGAGAGAAATTACAGAAGATCTAAATCAATGGAAAAATATGCTTTTAATGGGTTTGAAAACTCAGTATTGTCAAGATGTCAATTCTCCACAGATTGAGCTATAGATTCAGTGCAGTCTCAGTCAAAATTCCAAAAGATTTTTTTTTTAATTGGCAAGCTAAAATTCATCTAGAAATGCAAAAGACCTAGAAAGCTAAATCAACTTTGAAAAAGAAAAGCAAATTTGGAAAACTTACACTAGCTGATTGAAAGACTTCATAGAACACAAAAACTAAATTGATTATGACTTACAGACCTAAATGTAAAAACTAAAACTATAAGCCTCCTAGTAGAAAACATAGGAGAATACATTGACTAGAATGGCTAAACTTTTGAAATCTAACAACACCAAATGTCTGTAAGGATGCAGAGCAACTAGAGCTCTCACATATTGCTGGAGAAGTATAAACTGGTACAACCACTTCGGAAAAATGTCTAGCAATTTCTCGCAAAGTTAAATATATACCTAACTTATGATCCAGCCGTGTTTCTTCTCGGAAAAAAAAAAAATCAGAAGCAAAAATTGGAAACAACCCAATACAGTTAGCAGGAGAACTGATAAAAACATTGTATTCTATTCATACGATGAAATCATACTCAGCAATAAAAAAAGAAGGAACTACTGATAGATACACCCATCAACATAGATGAATTTCAAAAACATGCTTAGTGAGAGAAGTCAAACACACAAAAAAGTACATTTTGCATGCTTTCATTTCTATGAAGTTTAAGAACAGAAAAATTAATATATGGGGACAGAAATCAGAAAAGTGGTTGCCTGGGAGAATGGCAAGGGAGGAGGTGATAGAATGGAAAAGGACTCAAGGAAACTTTCTAGGGCAATGGCAGTACTTTTTTTTTTTTTTAACATCTTTATTGGAGTATAATTGCTTTACAATGGTGTGTTAGTTTCTGCTTTATAACAAAGTAAATCAGTTATACATATACATATGTTCCCATATCTCTTCCCTCTTGCGTCTCCCTCCCTCCCACCCTCCCTATCCCACCCCTCTAGGTGGTCACAAAGCACCGAGCTGATCTCCCTGTGCCATGCGGCTGCTTCCCACTAGCTATCTATTTTACGTTTGGTAGTGTATATATGTCCAT
>NC_041234.1:27503057-27552158 GCF_002837175.3 Physeter macrocephalus | reverse complement strand
GTTTCTTTTTATGGCTGAGTAATATTCCATTGTATATATGTGCCGCATCTTTATCCATTCATCTGTCGATGGACACTTAGGTGGCTTCCATGTCCTGGCTATTGTAAATAGAGCTGCAGTGAACCTTGTGGTACATGACTCTTTTTGAATTGAGCCTTCCTTGCAAAAGGCTCCACAATACAGTCTGTTGGCAAGACTGTAGGAAAAACAGCCATGTTTATATATTGCTGGGGTGAGTGCAACACAGTATAGCTATGAAGGGCATTATCAAGCAAAATTATATATGCACTTACCTTTTGGCCCAGCAATCAAATCTCTAGGACTCTACCCTGAAGATATATACCTCCATAAACACAAAACAACATATACACAAGTGCATTGAGACATTATTTGAAATATGAAAAGACTGAAAACACCCTCAAATGTCCATCATTTGGAGATAGTACATGCAAACAACAATGGAGTACCATGAATTGACAATAATTTTTAGGATATACTCAGTGAAAAAAAAAAAAAACCAAGGTGCCAGATATAGAGAACAAACTAGTTGTTAGTAGTGCGGGGAGGGCTGGGGAGCAGGGGGAGAGACAATATAGGGGTAGGGGATTTTTTTTAAGGGTTATGGGATTATATGAAATCATGTGTGAGAAACTTTTGAAAATTGTAAAGCACTATAGAATTTAAAAACCTTTCATTCAATAAAATTTTTTTAATTGCTTAGTAGTATTCCTTTGTATGGCTAATCTACAACTTGTTTATTAATCTGCTGATGAACATTTGGGTTATTTCCTTTCATTTTTGCTATGACAAAGCTGCTACGAATAAAGAAAAAAAAACACCAAATAAACAAAAAAACCAAGATGCCAAATAATGTATACAACATGCTACATCTTGTGTAAAAAGAAGGGAAATAAGACTATATAACAAATTTACTACTTTTAGAAAGAGAAACACAGGAAATATGAGCTAATAAATTGAAAATGGTTACTTATCAGTGATGGGTGGAGAAATCTGAATGTGAAAGGGATGGGAGCAAGACTTCCCAGAAAGCACCTTTTAATATAGTTTTGCATTTTGAACCATGTAAATGTTATATATTTTGAAAATAAAATTAAATCAAAAGAAAGGGTGGGGGTGGGGAGCTAGATGGATACTGAAGCAAGCCTAAAATTCAGGTTTCAGAGTGCTAGCATGGACTTCAATGTTAACTAGCAAATTACCTAATGTTCACACATGGCTCTTCAGTGGGCTCTTATTCATGAAATTTTTGTGCAGACCTTATCTGGAGGAGCAGATGGAGATAATCTTACAAAGGAATTCTAATTCGTGAACTATGAGCCCCATCTGATACAGAAAAATTTATGACAGGATAATTTGTAGGCTGATCAATATTTAAAAACTATCCAGGTTTTGTATACAGCAGTTGTATTTTCAAACCTTTGCTACTTAGTTCTTCTTAATTGAAATTTTTGATGTATCAATAACTCATATCGTTTTGAGCTTGTCCCCACCCCTCCCAAATGTTTTCAGTACTGTAACCCAGAAAATCTTGTTGATCGTAGATTTGGGTACTGATTTCCATTTATTAGACATAGAATCCTTTCCATGTGCAGACATTTCAAAATTTGCATGAGTACATTTAATGAAAGATGACACTTAAATCACATATATCAAGTTCTCTAAAGATAACATTCTCTTCTAGTTTCACCCTGCCAAGTGTATTATTCTATCACAAAGTGGAGAGCTAAAGTTAATGCTTAGGTACAATTAACTATACATGCCTACAATATCAGTGAATTTGCTTTCTCTTTTCTCCCCCTTACTTCCTTTAACAGATGTTGTATCTGGGCATTTGGAAGTAGGTGTAATTCGGAGTATTGCTTGGTGTTAATCATACCTTTAATCTATTTGAAGCCATCTACACTTTCACACACATGATTATAATACCTTAAGACAGTCCCTATGTTCATGAGGAATCTTTCTGTTGTTCACATTAAGACATGTTTAATCACTTCAAAGTGATTACATGGCACTGAACTACATGGTACTGAAGTTTTAAAACCCTGAGAAAACTGTGATTCTACAGCTTTTTCAGGTTGGTACACTTAAAATTCATATTTTGAATATGTTAAATCAGATTCCCACCTTAGACTGGTAAGTGGTAGTCAGACCAAGAGTTTAGAAAAATGCATATTAATCTTTACATTGAGAATATTACTCGCTTTCTTGTTAGTTTGTTGAAGTGCCATTATTTGGTTTTAGGATGGGTACAACTCAGTAGACATCACTAAGACAACAGGAATTTCCTTTTCCTTTCTCATTTCCACTTTAATTCATTGCTTGCATTTTCACCATCTTTTTCAACCACAATCGAGGGTCCTAATGCAACCTAAACCCATGCTTCCTTCCCATTCTAAGAGCGCAAAAATCTAGGAATATGATGTTAGGAGGAGGTAAATACTACTACTCCCCAAATGCTTTGCTTGTGATAGTTCTTTATTACCCTTTCACTGTCTGTAGGATCTGTAGCAGTGTTCCCTTTCATTCTATTTTTTTATTAGTTATCTATTTCATACATATTAGTGTATATATGTCAACCCCATCTCCCAATCCATCCCCCACCACTACCTCTTTCCCCCTTGGTGTCCATACGTTTGTCCTCTACATCTGTGTCTCTATTTCTGCCCTGCAAACCGGCTCATCTGTACCATTTTTCTAATTATGGTTTTCTCAGGGTATATGCCCAGTAGTGGGATTGCTGGGTCGTATGGTAGTTCTATTTTTAGTTTTTTAAGGAACCTCCATACTGTTCTCCATAGTGGCTGTATCAATTTACACTCCCACCAACAGTGCAAGAGGGCTCCCTTTTCTCCACATCCTCTCCAGCACCCAAATGCTTCTTCTTAACACAAACTTAACCACTATGACATACATCCCAGCTTGCCCAGGATAGCCCCATTTCTTGGCTGTTGTCCTGCCCAACTACTAATAGCATTGTCCCCTTTCCATCTCAAAGGGGTTCTGGTTTGGACTATAAAAATGTCAGCCTAATTATAGGTTATACATTTTAAGACATTTTTCTCTTGTTAAAGAAATATTCAAAATGAAGTTTCTTTCAAACGTGACTACAGAGTAAGCACTCAGCAATTGCTGTTTCTCTGCAGTAGGAGGTAGAATAGCACTTGCTCTGGAGTCGGATCAACATAGTTGGAATCCTACCTTCAATACTTAATAACCACAAACCTTGGGCAAGTTACATGATCCTCTCTTTGCCTCAATTTACGTATGTGTAAGATGAGGTAAAACAGTACCTCAGAGGGTCATTGCGAGGACTAAAGAGAATATATTTAAAGTACTTAGCACTGTGCTTTGCAACAGTATTCAGTAAAGCGTAGGTATCTTTAGGCCATACTAAAAATATACCATCATTTCCCTCTTCAACTGAAAAGTATTTCTTCCTTTCAAAACCAAAATACCACATGGGTTGCTTCATGGTATATATACAAAAGTATTAATTACTGTGTAAAGCACTCAAGACAATGATACAAAGTGTTTAAAATTGATGACTATCTGTTTGCTGTTTCACAAAGACCAATGTAATTGCATCCCTGGTGCTCTTGGAAGACCGAAGTGACTCCACCACCCCCTCAAATTCAGTACCTTTTCCCGTCCACTGCAATCCATCCAGCTGTTGCTCCACTGAAGGTGCTCTGGCAAATGTCACCAACTATCTTGCACCAAACCCAAAGAAATCCATTTAATCCTCATCTTTGCAACATGGTATGGTTACTTTTGAAAAACTTTAGCTTGTCTAAGATCACCCTGGCTGGTTTCTTTTTGCTTTCTTCTCCTTTGCAATCTCCTCTCCCCTTACATGCTGACGTTCCTAAGTGGGTATTTGATCGACCTCTCCTCACCATACAGTTCCTGTATGATCTTACCTCCTCTGGCTCTAAGCACCACCTCAATGATGGACAGCCAGATACATGGTTCCAGTTCAGGGCTCTCCTAATTCCAACTACTTAGATGCGTTACAAGCAGTTCTACTCTGATTTCCCCATTCTAGTTAGAAGGGCCTCCACCCACCGGTAGACATCTAATGGGTCCTGTGGACTTTACTTTTGTCTTCCAAATCTGCGCTCCTATTTCCATCCTCACAACATCCAAAGTCCAAGTCCAAATCATGTCTTCCTTGAATTTCCGTGCTTTAGAAATGCCCCTCTGGCAGCAATGTGGAAGATAGAGTGTGTTAAAGCAGGCACGAAGACTACTGCAAATTCAATGCTGTTCTTTTGCTTAATTCAGTGCATGGTTCCACATTAACTACAGGGTAAAGTGTAAACATCTCTCATGGCAGAGGAGGCTTTTCAACATCGGGGGCTTCCACTCTCCAGTACACTCCTCTAATCCCTTAGTCAAAGTTCCCAAATCCTCTTGCTCTAGGTGTGATACAAACCCTGCTGAAATGCAAGCCCCAATCAATACTATTCACCTTTCTTGTTATCTCTTCTAGGTTCTGCTTGACATATTACATGAATCTCCCATATGAGATGCATGTATGAAGAGAAAAAGGCAGGGATCACATCTTATTCAGATTCATTTTTTAGGATACTAAATATATTGACTAAATGAAAATACACATGATAATTCAAAGATTTAAGTTCTGAGAAGCAGACACTTCATTTAATGTAATTGCATAATATTACGTGATCTTTTATTTCAGTTGCCTATTACTAGTAATTTGAAAGTCCCAACTGTCAAATTACTACTTTGGAAAAGTGACTTAGATTTTAGTTCAAAATACAGAAGCCAAAATTTAACTGACTTTACTTAAATGGGTTAAACAAGTTAAACTGCTATACCGATGGTGTACGAGTTCCTGTTTAGCTGGTGACAACGAGAAAAGAGTATGATTTAGTTCTCACTTTCTGGATCAACATCTTTTTTTTAATATGTCGTATAATTAGTTTCTTTCTCTAAACAATGTGTGTGTGTGCAAGTGATGCAAACTCATTTCATTATTAAGGCACCCAGACAGTGTGTGCTTAGCTGGATTTACCTATATAAGCAGTAAAAAGAAAAGAGAAAAAAAAGCATGTTATTTCTTCTGCAACCTGAAAAATGTAAGTTATAAAAGCAGTTAAATTGAAGAAAAGAAAGCAGCTCACATAAGACTCTGTTCATCTAGTTATACCTCAGACTAATGATAGGTTTGACTTGTCTCCTATCCTCTACCCATTCAAACACTAAGTGAGCAAGTATTACTCTTGACATTTAACTTCCAAATATTGTATTAGTGAAACACCACTAAATTACTCTTAAATGTCAGACAACTTATGTTAATCTTGGCAATAAACCATCTTAATAAAACCATAGAAAAAATGAGACACTGTGTTAGTAAGATAAACTAGGAATGGTTAAGGAACATTTAGGCATAACTTTAGCATTCTTATAATCTTTGCTTCTGGATAGTTGACGTACTTTTTATTTTTTAATTAAAGTATAGTTGATTTACAATGTTGTGTTAATTTCTTTGACTTGCAATTTTTATTTGCAAAAATGTTTTGTCTTGAGTTTTTAAAAAATCAGTGGTTAAACACCTTGAGCAGCACTTAGACAAGCACTCTTGCTTCTTAACTAAATTTGTAATTATTTCCTTCTGAAATTTTAAGAGATGATTGCCGCTAGTATATATTCAAATCCAATTATTTACCAAATTATTAACTAATTGGATAAAATATCTCTGTGCTTTAAAGCCTTCAAACTGTTTCTAGGAGGACAACATACTCCACAACTATCTGAAAAAGAACACTTGTTAATGCAGTCAGCACAGCATTTCACCAGTTAGGATTATAAATTCTCTTTAGTTATATATAACTTCCTTTACAGCATTCTCTATGCATCTTCATTGAATATTCCTGGGAAAACCTTAGAACAGCATGATAAAATGAGAATATGTGCCAAATACAAGGTACCATTATTATAAAATGAAATACTATTGGTAATTAGAAGTGACGTGTTAATGCTAATATAGCTTACTATATTTTACTAGTGATGTGGAATTGGAAGACTCCCTCCCCTGCCCAAATCATGTCATGCAAGCAGGAAAAGCATGAAATGTCAAAACTGCCTAACATTAAAAAATAAGTCTCTTAATTTATTTGCATTCTAAAATAGAGCCCTTCATCTGAATCTTTTTTCCATATAAAACACTACTAAGTGATGTACAGGATTTGTCAAGCCCATAGAACATTCCCTTTGAAATCTTAAGTTCAATCACTATTTGTTTTCTACTATTATACTACATTTTGGCAGCAACTGTTTATTGGTCTGTCATTGCAGTAATTGCAACTTAACAATAAACCAGTCTGACATTTTAGGTCTTGAAGATACATACCATATATATTTCTTTAAAAATAATCATACTTTTGTAAGCAATACTTTACAGTAGACACCTCAAAAATCTACCATAGATGTGAAACTTAAAACGAGAAAAATTTAAGCTCTAAATCTTTATACATATATATCCAGATTTCTATATATATTATATATACATACACAAGTATATATAAAATATATATAATCAGATTTGAAAAATGAACAAAAACTGGGCACTGTACATAAAGTCTTTTTAAAACTCAAACAATAGAAACCTCTTTAAACATTAAACAATTTTAATAAAAGTTTCTGTACAATGCTAAGCAGTTTTATTTACACATAGAAAATGTAATAGGAGTAGTGTTTGAAATTACAGAACTCCTTAAAATTTCAATGGCAGGTAAATCTGGAAAAAATAACAGCATTCCATTCACAAATATTTTCAAGCAATAAATATGTATTTATAAATAGTGTAAATTTACATCAAGATTAGAAACAAAAATCACAAATCTGAAGTTTATTCCTTAGTCTATGTGCAATCCATTATCTTTGTGACTTGGCTGTTAATTTTTTAAACATTTTATTTAGGAACCAAAAGTGTAATAACCGTCATGGTTTCAAAACAAGACAGAAAAACATAAAAGCAGTAAAAAAGTTCCTTACCTAACTTTTCACATTAAAAAAAAGTTGACCAAAGAAAGACTTAAAATTGCTAACTACCTTACAAAGAAATGACCAGCTAGGCTAGTATTTTTTTCCAAGGAAAATTCTGAAGGGGGAAAAGATAGATGAAAACCAATTCATCAGCCCAGAAATAGAGAAATATAAAAGAGGTTGTCTTCAAGTCAGTAGTCTGTATGATGTTGCCAGTTTTGTCAGATATATACAAAACATGGAAATTATTATTTTTTTTCTGAAGTACAGCTGATCAGCTTTGTGAGAGTCCTGGAGTAGGAGCAATGCTCTCCCCTGTCCAGTTGGTTGACACTCCGCACTTGGAAGGTTGCATAGACACAGTTTTCAGCCAGCAGCCTTACGAGATAGCTACAAAAACCAGTGGTGCAGAACTGGGTTAGTTCCTGAATAGCAGAAAAGTTCTCATTTAATGTCCATGGAACAATATCAAGATGAGGAGGATGGTAATGGAGGAGCCTGAAAATAAAAGTAAAGTATGTTACTTTGGTATACAAATTGTTAATAGTGTTCCCGAGCTCCAGGTTACAAACACAGCCTGCGTATGAAAGTAAAGGAAATAACAATTCTCAAGAAAGTTCAAAGGCCTGCCACACTGTCAAGCACGACCTCCCTTACTGTCTCCCACCTGGCCAATTTTCCTAAGAGTCTGAGACCATTACCCAACTCAGCACATCCACATTTTTCATTACTTCGTCACCAATTAGTCAAAAACTCTTAAAATGTTATTAGGTTGACCATTTTTTGAGATTGCTTAAAAATATAAAGAAGGCTTGTGAAAAATAATATAACAAATCAATTATGATTTCATTAGTGACTTGCTTCAGAAGCTAACTCAACTAGATAATAAATTTTGTTTAACATATTCCAGATAATTTTCTTCTTCTTCAAGCAATCCTGAAGACCATTCAAGTGAAAATATCAGGAGCTAAATTTCAAAAGTTCAGTTTCTGATCACATATGTAAGAGAAAAAGTACTGAGGGAATTCAACAATTCTCTTCTATTCATAAAACTACTGATGTGCTAGAGTAAAATGCTTCCCCCTAAGCATCTGCTGTTTAAAATTAAAAACTGTGTGCAATTTATAAAGATACTTGAATTTCATAAGGTTATATAACATAGCAGGAAGTTAAGCTCCATCAAATATTCCCATAAAGTTAATACTTCTGGCAAGGACAAGATTTTAAATAAATACAATTAGCTCTAAAAGCAGAAGTATATTTAAAAGCATACATACTGATTCATATTGTGGACACTAATAACCTATATACACAAACATTTTATCAACTGAGATCAAATGACATAAAGGATGTGACAGTGTTCTAAAAGCACACAAAGATTTTAAAAGGTAATTACTGTGACATTATTTAGGGCTGGTCTCACCCAGGAAGAAAAGTGAAAATGAAATATGCCAATTTCATAGGAATAAATACCTGGAAGTGGAGGAGGGGGAGCGATATATTTCCTCATGCAATATCTGACGAGCCAAAGGAAATTTAAAATATTTCATTACCTCCTCCTTATCAGGTGGCAGAACAAACACTGCTGCTTCCCTATCCAGCTAACTATGTACTCACATGTTGATTTCACTTACTAATGTAAATTGGTCATAGACTTGCATCAGGTCCTCCATTTTGTACTGTTCTAGCACCACAAAATTTTCCAGGTTTCCACTTGTTTTTCGTGCACAATCTTGGCAATGCACTATGTAGGTCTTTCGAGAATTGCTCTCATTAGTGACAAAAAGCAGATCAAAAACCTCCACCTATTTATACAAGAGAAAAAGCATTCAATAGAGACAGTAGTATTTATTTATTGTACTACTTTAGTATAATCATAGAGTTCTATTTCACATGGAGTTGTGGACAGTGATCACTGGTTAAGAGTGGGTACTAAGAGTTAAGAGTGTCTAAGAATCTTTAATAGACCAGGTTTATTTTGCACCAGACCCAAAGACATGGGTGGTAATGTCTATTTAGGGGAGTGACCTTGGGGAATGACATATGCATTACAACCACTGGCAAAAGCCTAATTCAAAAGTTTGATAAAGGTCAGCCTATTTATTTGTTTTAAATTCAAAACATTAGTATACAATCCAATGAAAGTGATCATTATTTTCCTTTTACTTCTCAATGATAGTACTCATCACAGGGCACTGTATATGGATATTTGTCTTCCCCAATAGACTGAGCTCCTCAAAGATGAAGACTATGTTTTACTCCTCTTTGTAACTCCAGAGCATATCATTTCACAGTGTTTAGTGCTTAGCCAAACCTCAAAACAAACTTGTTGAATGAATATAATCTGATTATTTTACAGATGAGGAAACTGACAGGTAAGTGACAGTAAGTGAGTGTTCAGCTATAAGCCTCATGTTAAGGAGTATGAGTACAATCAGAAAGTATATTCATGGGCTTCCCTGGTGGCGCAGTGGTTGAGAGTCCGCCTGCCGATGCAGGGGACACGGGTTCGTGCCCCGGTCCAGGAAGATCCCACATGCAGCGGAGCGGCTAGGCCCGTGAGCCATGGCCGCTGAGCCAGCGCGTCCGGAGCCTGTGCTCCGCAACGAGAGAGGCCACAACAGTGAGAGGCCCACGTACCGCACACACACACAAAAAGTATATTCAGGAGTATAGCATGATTTTAGAAATAATACCTCTGTGTTAGAGAGACTGATGAGTTGCTAAGGCTCAAGCAGAATAAGGAATAACAGTACAGAATAAAAGTCATTCTCAAATGCTGGAAAGCTTATACATTCATTTTTCTGAGGTATAACACACCTAACTAGAATCTATCTGGTCTCCCAATGGCATACTTTAGCCAGGTTATACAGCATTAAAATAGCTGCTAGACTGAATCATCTCAAATAAAAGTCAACATCAGAATTACAGAATTTCAAGGTCTGGAGTGGATCATTAATATCCCTGGCTTTGGCATACCCTTGAATGTGTTCAATGAAAGAAAATTCTCATGACTTCATGTCTTCTTTGAAATTATGTTATTTAAAATCCCAGAGTTACCCATGTTTGCCATTACTATCAATGAGCAACAACATGAACCTCATAATCTGAGCTAGAACATTTGTGAACATCCTTCAACCTGTCCCTCACTTCTGCCATTTAATGAGTTGTCTGGTGAATTTTACCTTTGAAATATTTTTGTACTCCTCTCCTTCTTTAATATTCCCACTGCCAGGTTCTAGTCTAGGCCTTAGGATAACAACTCTTAACACTACTGCAAGAGCTTCTTATCTCCATCCTCTCCAATCACTTTTCTCTCTGAAATACTTACCCAACTTGGGTGCCTGCCCAAAATCTTTTGATGGCTCTATGACCTCCGAATAAATATCAAATTCCTTAAAATCATTCAAGATGCTCTGCAAACTTCCTACCAACTAGGCTTATATGTAGAATTTACATAGTCTGTGTTCCAGCCACATTGGACTATTTACTGTTTTCTGAAGAAGCCATTCCATTTCCCATGTTGTTCCTATAGCTCATAACAACGTTCATTCTACTTCCAACTGTCATCATTTTTTAGCCTGCTAAAGTCATACTCATCCTTCAAGGATGGACTCAAATGTTAATACTTTGGTGAACTCTTAGGCCAATACTAGAAGGAAAAAATCAGGTCATTTTCTCCCTTAGTGTTATCCTAACAGTAAGACCAAGACCAACTTTGCATTCACCACGGTCTCATATAACATTACAACTATTTGTAATTTGTCTTCCCCAAGTAGGATGTAAGCTCCTTCAGAGCAGGCACCATATCTTTGTTTCTGCATCTCTTGCAAGCCTTGGTCACAGGAAAAGACTGACCAATGTACTGTGAATTGTACCAGAGAGGACTAACCAATGACCTGCCTGGAGCTATACTGAACTATATCCAGTTTACTGGCATCTGTCTACATCTGGACTGTTCCCAGTTTAAAATCTCAAGACTAAACTTGACGCTTATCATCTGTGTCGGTATCCATGGGGGATTGGTTCCAGGACCCTCCATGGATACCAAAATCCGAGGATGCTCCAGTCCCTTACAAAAAATGGCGTAGCAAGTGCATATAACCTATGCACATCCTCCCCTACAGTTTAAATCATATCTAGATTACCTATTAATACCTAAAACAATGTAAATAGTTGCTGGTGCATGGCAAATCTAAGTTTTGCTTTTTGGAGCTTTCTGGAATACTCCCCACCCCACCCCCTGAATATTTTCGATCTGTGGTTGGTTGAATCCACAGATAGGAACCCGTGGATAGAGAGAGAGGGCCAACTGTAACCTACCAGATAAATGACACTAGTAGATACTTTTTAGAGTTAATTCAGTTAGTGAAATGGCGTATCACCAGATTAAATTTTAATATAGTAGTTAAATAACAAGACTGAACACAATGTCAATTTCAGTAAATGCATTACATAAAAGTACATTTTAAAAAATAACTAAAGAGGGCTTCCCAGGTGGCACAATGGTTAAGAATCCACCTGCCAGTGCAGGGGACACAGGTTTGAGCCCTGGTCTGGGAAGATCTCACATGCCGCAGAGCAACTAAGCCCGTGAGCCACAGCTACTGAGCCTGCACTCTAGAGCCCATGAGCCACAACTACTGAAGCCTGCACACCTAGAGCCTGTGCTCTGCAGCCACCACAATGAGAAGCCTGCGAACCGGAACGAAGAGTAGCCCCTGCTCACCACAACTAGAGAAAAGCCCACGCACAGCAACAAAGACCCAACACAGCCAAAAATAAATAAATAAAATAAATAAATTAAAACAAAACAAAACAAAAAACTAAAGAGAAACCAAAACTGGAGAGGTAAGAGGTTTATAAAATAACTGTGGATAAGAACAGTTACTTACCTCACAAATGCTACAGTAATGCGCTGGCTCTTCTTTTGTCCGCCCATGCCAGATAATCTCTTTTCCTGCAGCAATGAGAGCTTCCCTCAATGTCTGACACTGCTTCAGAGTTCTCAGAAGACAATACCTATATTGTGGGGGGAAAATTATTTGTGACCAGCAACTGAACATTGAAAATTTTTAGCATGAAAGATGTATCAACAGAAGTAATGCCAAGAGATTCTGTTCTAATATCTGTAACCACATTTTTCTTTCATCAATTTCTCAGATATTCTCAGATTTTAAAAATAAGGCCAATGCCCAGCAGGTCTGACAATGACAATATTAGATAATTTAAAGTTGAGAATAACTGGTATCTGAATATCAAAATATAATAACCTGACACCTTGTTTAAATGTAAGTTGCTAATTTTGGCTCTTATTTGGGCAAGTCAATTAACCTCTTTGGGAGTCAATGTCTCATCCTTGAAATAAGGGGTCTGAATTCCAGATGTGAACTCTATGATTCTAAGTAAGGCAGGAAAGCACACTATTTCTATCAACACTACCTAGACACTCATAAACAGCATCACTTATATGGCTGCTTTTGAAACTTTTGAGTATATAAGCAAAAAAGTATTTATGGATTTAGTCACTACACCATACAAAAAATGGTTTCACTGTAGTGCTGAAGAAGAAAAAAAAGACACTTCATGCCTTGATTTTAACTTGAAGATAATACAGTGAAATATTTCACTCATGTTAACATAATTGAACTTTTCTTATAATTTATACCTTTTCTAAACTCGTACTTATGATGCTAATGATATAGTGAATTCTCACAATTTGTGATTCTCCTATAGTTTGCTGTCACTACTTGGAATTATTTGCTAAGTTCTCTTACTCTCCTGTGAATCCTAGTGGCTCAGGTTCTTCATTTGAATAGAGAAGCTGGACTAGATGATCTGTATGGTACTTTTTGGCTCTAAAATTTGGAGACAATGAAGATACCCTAAAGAAGAGGAAATGGGTTTAGCATTTAAGTGCTGTTTGAAAGTAAAGGTATAGTCTGTTTTATGCATACTGTCTACTCACTGCTTAGGACAGTGCCAGGCATATAGTAGACGCCCAATAAACATTTGATGATGGAACTACTAATATTTAAAGTATGATAAATAATAGCATATTTAATTTCTCTTAATTTATACTTCCTTGCTATTTTACAAGTTACTAAAGTACTGTAACTTATCAGAACCCACATAAGTTAAAAGCCAGCGTAAAAAAGATTAAGGATATAAGTAAAATTTGATAATTTATTTAACAAACATAAAACAATATCAACTTTATAGCTGTAAGGCAAACCCCTTAAGTATCATTTTCAAAGGATTTCTCTCTCAGTTTGGCTCCAGCAATTCTTGTGTGTTTAACTTATTTAGAAACAAAACAATGCTTTAGACTATGGTTGCAAGTCAAAGCTAGGACAGCTGTGTGTGTGTATGTATGTATGCCAGGGGAGGAGCAAGTAAAAATTTAGATCATGGCAAAAACGGAGAGCATATAATTCAGATTTTGCTGCTAGCTCTTGAACAGTACCTGTTCCTCCCTTTTTCCCTCCCTGTGTCCTATATACTTCATCTCTGAAGGCACTGATTAAACTGAACAAGTTTTCCAAGCAGGGCTTCAAAATAAGGTCTTTTTCACAGGAAAATACTGCCTAAAACTCTGCAGTATAGAAAGATTTATATACTTATTTATACTTATAAATAAGTATAAGTAAGTATATAATTAAGTACTTCTAAATAAGTACTTATAAGTACTTCCTTATACTTATTTATATATAAGTATAGGAAGATTTATAGACTCCACTATGCTCCCATGTGGGAAAACAAACAAAAATGATAAAACAATACTATAAAAATAAAATAAATAAAAATAAGAACCAGACAAGAAGCATGGTATTAGGTACTTCACACATATTATATGCCATTTAGGACTCTTAACAACCCTGTGCAGGAGGCACTATTATCTCCACCCTACAAATAAGAAAACTAGGGCCCCGAGAAGCTGATATTATAAAGCTATTTTTAAGTGGTTGAGCTAGGGGTTTGTAAAAGCAGAAAATCTCTAGTTTCCCCTCACTATCTTACGCTGTACTATCTTCTTTCTGGTCTCTTTTCACATCTTCTTACCCACTTTCCCCTTTCTCTTTTGAAGATGAGATTCTTGGGGCTCAGTCAGCACAGTTTTCCCCCCACAAACACAGAGCCTTGGTTCTGTGAAGTATTATTCCACTCTTTAGTTAGCAAAAGAACTTTCACTTCCAATGCTACTAACTGCTTTGGCAGTTAGACTGTAGTTTATAATTTATGGCTAGTTTGGTAGTTTCATCTAGAAAAAGGCAATATACTACTTTTCTGCAAACAATAAAGGGTTAGAGTTAGGGTTGCTAAGAATAAATACTAAGCCAACAGTATTTTGCTTCTGAAATCACAGCTCCAGAATTTTTATTTTGTGAGATACTGGCATCTAAGAAAACCGACAGCTCTATTAATCTGATCTGACAACGAATAACCAAGTCGCGGTTTTCCCCCTGCCCTTATGATTTTTCTGTAACACTAAAATTTTTTGTTCCTTCCCATTTTCAAAGGGTAGCAGTTGGAACAGAAGAAGAATTGAGAGAGACAGAGGCTCTTCTGTAGTTTGGGGTTAGCAGATGCAAACTAATACATACAGAATGGATAAACAACAAGGTCTTATTGTATAGCACAGGGAACTATTTTAAATACCTTGAGATAAACCATAGTGAAAAAGACTATAAAAAAGAATGTATATATATGTATAACTAGGACTTCCCTGGCGGTCCAGAGGTTAAGACTCCGCGCTTCCGCTGCAGGGGGCACAGCTTTGATCCCTGATTGGGGAACTAAGATCCCACATGCCATGCAGTGCGGCCAAATATGTATATATATATATATATATATATATATATATATATATATACACACACACACATACATATAAAACTAAACCACTTTGCTGTACAGCAGAAATTAATACATTGTAAACAACCACACTTCTATTAAAAAAATAATTCAATTTGTTAAAAAAATAATAAATCACTAGCAAAATGTGTAAAACTGTAGAAGACAGAAGATGCTGTTTTAAATACATTTTAGGAACAGGGTCAGAAATGATTTCAGGAGCTAGAGAAGGTGGGAATCAAACTTCCCTTTGACTTTTCAGGATCAGTCAGGATCAATCTGGTTTCAGGACTCAAGTATTGTTTTTAGTTGTTTGGATACAAGACTATACAAAAAGGCAGGGGTTATTAAAAGGCAGATCTGGCTTGGAAGAAAATCACAAGGAAGAGGCTGACTGAGGGCTGGGTGTATTTGAGGTTACACAGAAGAATATAATACAACCATAAACCCATCTGGCAAAGATGAAAACTAAAATGGGATGGAATTTTAGAAAACGGCTTGCCATAGGGGATAGAAATGAAAATATACTTGAAATATTACAATTAAAAAACTGAAGACAATATGAGGACAAATGATCATACACAGTATATTTATAAATCAACACATTAGGCAAAAAGATAGACTTAGTATGCCATGGATGCTAAAAGGAGAGGGAGGCAGAACTCACAGTTTTCATAAAGTTGTCAATTTAGATGTCACAGGAAGGAGAAGTGGGAGGAAGGCACCTTCTAGGCAAAAGGAATTCCATGAGCAAAGGTAGTGCCCGGATTATTTAGGGAATAAACAACTGTTCTTATGATTTTAATCTTGGGATGACGTTTCTGAGGTAAAAGAACAAAGGAATGAAGCCAAAGTGATATTACTGGGTTGGCCAAAAAGTTCATTGGAGTTCTCCCGTAACATGAAAACCGAACGAACTTTTTGGCCAACTCAATATATTACATTGAAGTTAAGAAAACACTGGGAACTAGTACGACATTTTGGAGGTAACCTGACTACGTTTCCAAAGTAAGTTCCTAAATATCGGTGTGGAGACAAGAAGAAGCATGGGTTAACTTGCTATGGCACTTTTAAAGTCTTTACGGTAACAATCTCTGCCACTAAGAAGCAGATGATGTACAAATTTTAAAAGTATACCAAGAAGTGCCTTGCCTTGCCCAGTCTCTCTTACTGAAGGAGCCATGTAGGCAAAGTGAGCCAACATGTGAGCCCTCAAAACTTCCCACCTGTCACTCCAAAGGTGGATTCCCCTAGGAAAACAGTGAGTGTCTAAATGTCAGTAAGACATATAACAGTTTCATTTAAACCAACCACATGGCTGAAAATCAAGGTCTCAGTCAATGATAAAATGAGTATCTTAAGAATTTTAAACTCTCAGATAGAAAAAACACGCATGAAAGCAAATATATGTTAACCACGAGAATGCAGAGTTTTAGAATTTTTAGATTTTGTTTGCTCAATGTTATCACAAGGCATTGCATATTTAACCCAATGGTGTACTAGAAGACTCCCAAGGACAAAAGCACTAAAATCTATGCTAACTATGGACTGGTCTTCGTGGCTATACCCTCTTATTCAATTATTAGGCCAACAGCCTATGACTACAGAGTTGTAGAACACCTCATATATCCATTT
This sequence comes from Physeter macrocephalus, assembly GCF_002837175.3. Taxonomy (NCBI): domain Eukaryota; kingdom Metazoa; phylum Chordata; class Mammalia; order Artiodactyla; family Physeteridae; genus Physeter; species Physeter macrocephalus. The sequence continues at coordinate 27,535,637 of NC_041234.1, read as the reverse complement.
AAACATGCGAATCAAAGGGAAAAGGGAGTTAATATTTAACAGTCTGCTTTAATTTATACTCAAAACCTCGGTGCTTGTGATAAAGTATATATTATATAGATAGGGTAATAATCTATAATATGTGTGAAAGAAAAGGGGAAACAAAAATATTTTTAGTTCTAAAAGAGATTGAACCTAGACTAGGGTGTCCCTAACTTGTCTGGACCATAGGATTCATCTAGGCCATTCACTGTGAAAGAGATTCCCAGGGTTCTTCACACAGAGCTCTGAATTTACTTATTAGGAACAGAGTCTAGAAATCTATTTTAATAAGAATCTTGGTTGATTCTTATAATTAGGCCAAGTAAGAACCAGTCAGAACCTCTTACTTCATTAGAAACAATGTCTAAAATTTGTAACAGTATTTTTCAGCAAATCACCATGTTTTTATGATTAGAGCCATAAGAGATCAATCACAGAGAGAAAGCCAAAGAGCAGGAAAGAGCACCGATTCTGGAGCTAGACTGCCTGGGTTCATATCCCAGCTTCACACATAACTCTCAGTTTTCTCAAATGTAAGGAAGGCACATCTAACTTACAGTACTATTATGAGGAGTACATATGTTATATAAAATGCTTAGATTAGTGCCTGGAAGTTAGTGATCAATATTTAATCTCGGTATGTGAAATTTTAAAATTGTGTTAAAATAATTATTTAATGACTAAATTAATTTTTTTAATTTGAAAAAATTGTGCAATGAATGCCAACTAGAAGGGTAATAGTTACACCTAAAAGAACATAAAACAGATTATTGAAAAGGTGTTAGTCTAGAGTCCAACAGGTCGGGATTTCTCAACATCAGCACTATTGTTATCTTGGGCTGGATAATTCTTTGTTGTGGGGACAGTCCTGTGCATTGTAGGTTGTTTAGCAGTGTCCCTAACTTCTACCCACAAACTATCAGTAGCACCCCTCCCACTGAAGTCATAATGCTGCCATATGTCCCTTGGGGAAGGGGGGGGGGGGGGAGGCAAAACTGCCTGCAGTTGAGAACCACTTAACTAGGTCCATGAATACTAACTTACTTAAAAAACAGGTGACTGACCCTTCTATAATTAATATTAATAATAATTATCACAACAGCTACCATTTACTGAGTGCTTACTCTATGCTAAGACCCACAAAATACCCATAAAAGCTATTAGAAAGAATTATTATCCCCATTTTCAGAAAAGGAAATGAAGACTAATAAGTTTAGTAATTTGACCACGATCCCCCAGCCAGTAAATGGAGAAGCTAAGACTTGAAGGCAGACTGGACTCCAAACAACTACACAGTGCTGCCTGTAATATGTCACTGGAATATTAAATAGCACACACTCTAAGACTGACTGAGTAAAATTAAAAAGGAAAGGCAAATAACAAACACACAATAACAAACACATAACAAAAAGGGCAAAAGGAAAGCACATTAATACTGTACATATAAGACATTACATTTAAAAACTGAAATATAAAAACAGTGCTTTATAAGATGGTCAAAAGAATGACAAAATGATATGACAAGAAATTAAATTTGTGGGGAGTGGTTTTCAATGGACTTGGTACTGCTGAAATTTTAGAAAATTTATTTTCAACTACTGACTTACACCTTATCAGTATTTTTAGAATGTATTAACATATGGCAGATTATGGAGAGGTAGACAAGAGAATGTGCATTCTGAAAATTAACTCTACTACTACTATTTTTTTTAAATTGGGGTATAGTTGCTTTACAATGTTATGTTAGTTTCTGCTGTACAGCAAAGTGAGTCGGCTATATGTGTACATATATCCCCTCTTTTTTGGATTTCCTTCCCATTTAGGTCACCACAGAGCACTGAGTAGAGTTCCCTGTGCTATACAGTAAGTTCTCCTCAGTTATCTATTTTATACATAGTAGTGTATGTATGTCAATCTCAAACTCCCAATTCATCCCACCTCCCAACATTCTACTACTATTTGATATGCTCCTCCGAAGTCTAAGACTTCCTAATATTGAACTTGTCAGAGGAAAATGGGCTCTTTGGCATTCTGATTGACATTTTAAAATATACTGAACTACTTATTACGGTGATTTAAGTGGAATAACAAAGTAGTTGAAGAAACCAGAGTTTCCAATGTATCAGAAACATACTATCATTACCTTAACTTGCTAATACTCCAACACGATTGCAACAATTTATACCATATTAGTTGGAGTTGGCCTTATCTACCACTGAGATTAAACCAGTTAACTGCATCTAAAAAGAATCCATTTATTCTGAAAGCCTGTTATCTACAGGGAAGTCTAATCATTACCAAGACTCTGCACTACTCACTTGCTACATTATCATTTGATTCCTTTCAAGGATCCTATTAAAAGAAATACTTCAGTGCTAAAACATAATGAATATATGAGTCTTATGAAAGTAAAGTGAAAAAGAACCTTTGCACTACTAACTATATAGGGAGAAAATGTAGGCCAAGCAATGTATCTCAAATATCTGAAAATGGGAACAATGAATTTGTAAAGAATGAGGGTTTCTCTTAGCGCTCAATCAACTAGTTTAAAATTAAAATCAAAGGGTAAAAACTGTATATTATGATGAAGATGGATAAAAAGCAGCAATAATCTCCCCACTCTCAACTTTAAGTTTTAAACTGCCTACTTAAAACTTCATTCACTCAGGACTCACTAATGAAAATATCTGTAACAGAGTTTATACTGGAGTGAGACACGGGTTTACCAAAGGTAAATGCCATCAACAGTTACTCTCAAAAATGTATAACCCAAATAAAATTATGAGAAAACATACCCAAAATATGGAACTCTATACAACACAAAGGTCTGCTCTCTTCAAAATAAAAATCATGAGAAAAGACTCTCATAGATTTAAAAGAGACTAAAGACACAATGACTACATACTGAATTCAATGTGAACATTGATTCAATTTGGATGGGTGTGGGAGGGGGAGAGCTAAAGACATTCTGGGTAGTTGGGAAATTTAAATGTAGACTATGTATTAGCTGATTACTATTGAACTCCATATTTCTTATGTATGGTAAATGGTACTGTGGTTATGTGAGAATAAATATCCTTACTCTTAAGAGATACAGGTTGAAATATCTGGGGTGACATGTCATAACATCTGCAAATTACTTTTTCATTTAACTCAGCCAAAAAAGTATGTGCGCAAGTATGTGAATATAGAGACTGATAGGGAAATGTGGCAAAAACTTATCTGATGACTCCAGATGAAGTTATCTAGGTACTGATGGTACTATTCTTTCAGCTATTTTTTGTAGAATAAAAAAGTTTCAAAAGAAAAAGTTGGAGGAAAAAGTATAAGTAAGTTTGGTAGGGGGCATGCAGTAATGTGTTACAGGCAAATTTAATATGTTTTAAAGGATAATAAGATATATTAGCATGGAAAAACGGTCACAGTTCAGTGAACTATAGGAAGAGATCAGTAGCTTTACATTTATTGTCTTCCTTAATTCATTTCTTTGTGTGGGCACTGCTCTATTTTAAGAATGGCTAATGGTTCAGAAAACTCAACAGCTAACACCTCAGCAGGGATTACCTAACAGCCAGCTGAGAGATACAAATGTGTATCTCAGACTCCTTCTCTAAACAATAGAACCATATATCCATCTGATTACTTTAAAGAGATTCCCACTGAAATATCGTAAAAGGAATTCAAGTTCTACGTGTCTAAAGCCAGTCAATCTGGTAATCATCAGGTCCTATATCTAACCCATTTCCTCTTTTCTTCCTTTACTCCCAGTTTCATCAATAAGCACAAATATCCCACTGCATGGCCCAAGACAAAGCCCCAGCAATACTGATTCCCCTCTCACCTCTACCACCCAATCAATCAAAATGCCTTTCTTCTATCCTTTGTCTTTCCTTTTGTCTGAAATGTAGCAACTACCTTCTAATTAATATGCCTCTAAATCTTCTGCCCTCCATTTAGTACTTCATCTTGCTGTCAAGTGATCTAGCATGCAAATTTGATCATTATTAAAAATATTAAAAATTCTAAAGGCTTCTCATTAGCAGCTGCTGCCAATGTGAAGTCTACTTGAAATTTTTAGCAACAAAAGTTTAAATCTATACTCTTCAGCTGATATAAATGAACAAGCAGGGCTTAATCCTGAGAGACATTTGAAAGTTTAGTCTAAAGAAGGAGAAACTAAGCTTATTTGCAGCATATGGGGTATGTGGAAAAAGTTTATGTTCATTTGAACAGTGAAAGGAAACCAAAAGAGAAGTTATGCACTGAGCTTTCACTAAAATGTTCCTAAGCAGTTTAGGCTATGAACTTTTCAAGTCAAGTTCACTGAAATATGAAAAGAAGTAATCAAGATAATGACTATTCCTTGAATGATACTGACTCATGCCAATGTAGGAGACATCTGGAAAAATGTGAAGGAGAGTATGAAGATTAGCATATTTTAGAAAAATAGCTAGAATGTAGAAATTTCGAGATTTACTAAATGACTTACTCAGATAAAGGACTTTATGGAATTGTAGGGCTCTAAAAGACCCAACTTGAATTTAAAAGTGCAAAGAAAAAAACAAGAGTGGTGGTGACTTTTTAAAATAACCACAGGTAATTCATTCTCAAAATGATAATAAGGGATTAGTAGGTGACAACAAGAGAGAACATCACGTCCCATTATTAATCACTCAGTGCAAATACAGTTCATAATCTCTTATAGTCCCACAAATTTTTCATAAATTTTGCATAAACTCATTGGTGTTGAAACTTGACCTGGGGCTTTTTACAGTTTTCACTTAGCTCATCAGAGTGACTATTTTTATGTTTTACTGCAGAAATATTAATGTGTTTGATGCTAGCACACTGCCACAAACTCTGGTGGGAGGGTAAAATAAATGTACTGTTTTACCTTTCTAAATACAAAGAATTCTGAATACCAAAACACATTTGGCCTAAGGGGTTTAGGATAAAGGACTATGAAGCTATAGTACTACTTATATGAAGCCTTTCCTAAATGTTCCCCTCTCTCAGAAGCGCCTTCCTCTATGTTCTCCCATTTTTTTTTTAAACAGTATCTCCATCATTAAAGCAAAGATCATGTATTTGAACGTTTTGACTATTTCCCCATTTATTTTAAGCAGCCTGAGAAGTGATCAGATCCTTCTGTCACCTAGCACTATACCTGAGTTCCAACTCAGTTCATAATGTAGATTAAACAAATAAAAGAATGAAAAGAACTGGTTAGAGCTGAGTGAATGACTGGATAAGAAGGCACAAAGTAAATTTTGCCTAGATTCTTTATGGTTGGGCAGACTAACCATTTAACCATGAAAACCTAAAAGTCACACATTGTAAATTCACAGTATTTTAAGAACTAAAAAAAAGCAATAATCCAGGGAGAAAGTTAAGGAAGAAGACCATCTTTGCAAATCTTCTCCATTCACTTGTTATGTCTAGATGATGATGATTATTTTTTTAAATAGCCTACAATTCATACGCTCAATGTATACTGAATTAATGCTTACTGAAAGATAATTCAAAGGAGAAGAAAAGGGAGGGTGTGTAAAAATTGCAGTTCATATTAAAGACGGTTTAAAATACCAAATAAAGTGTTAAAAATAGAAAATTCAAGCACACATCTAAAAGAAATGGAGAAATGGCTGACAAGGTAAGTGGCGGTCAGACTGGAGGTACACATGGGGATTTTAAAGAAAGTTTACATCTGTGCCTTTGTACATTTAGAATAGTTGGTTGTCACTGGTGACCTCAGCAAGAGAAGTGACAGGAGCATATAGAAAGTCAAATTGCTGTGGATGGTGGAGTGAACAGGAAGGAGACGAAGAAAATGACTCAAAGCAGAGGGAAGGAACTGCAAGGGAGAACCATTTCTTAAGAATTGGTATAGCTCACAAGCCAGAACAAATACCACTTCCCTTGTTGGCAGAATACTAGACTTGAGGACCAAAGCAATGATGTGGATATAACAGTTTTAAAGCGAAACTAAGCTTGTGGAAAAAGACTCCCTATTTCTGTTACAATATATTCTCTGTGTTGTCTTCTGACTTTTATCTAGTTCACCTATTTGCTTTTCTTAAATAGAAGTATTCCCCTAAGTTCTGTCCCCAACTCCCCCCTCCTCTTCCTCTCAAGGCAATCACGAACCACTAGGTAGAAGATCCCCTAGTCAGTCAGCTCTGACTTTGCTCTCTGGAATCCTGCATTTACTACAGCTTCTAATAAACAGCTCTATACAACTATTTTACTGGCTCCTCAAACCTGCCACTGTTTCAAAATGAAGCCCCATGCCACAGATATATCCAAGTGGTTTTTACATAAGACAGATATGGGCTTAAATCTCGCTCTAACCAAATGGGTGACCATGGGATGCTGAGAGGCATACCTGAGATACAGTCTGGGAAGCACTTTGCTCAGTGCCTGGCTGAGGACCAAGCTCAGTTTATTAACTAACACTATTACTAAACCATCTAGAACTCAGACTTGAAAACCCAAAGTATCTTTGATTCACTTCTTTATCTCATCATCCAGAAGCTAATTCTATCTATTTAACTGCTAGAAACATCTTTATGAAACTCAAATTAGATCGTATTAGTTAAAAACCTACCAAAAGCTCTCCAACAGAATAAACTTAAGTTGGGCACACAACACATGATCTGCCACTAAGAACTTTTACAACTGTATCTTATTCTACTACTCATCACACACACTGTGTGTGAGCACACTCAAGCCAGAATATACCACCAACTGTTGTCAACATATATACAGCAGAGTTGCATCATATAATACATTTAAGTTCATGCAAATACACAGTAGGGAAGGAAGTCAGAAGGGAGGGCAAAGGAGGAGGTATTAGGGAGAAAATGAGAGCAGGTGGAAGTGAAGATGATCTGAAGCGAGTATGCATTTACCGTTCCTCTAGGCAGCTGGACTTCCCCTGAGCTGCTCACAATGTAAGCAGCTTACCATGCTGAGTATGATTTTAGTAGTTAGTGCAACAGGGCCTCTCCACTTAAGTTGAATATTTTGTCTGGAGCTCTACTGAAGAAAAGGGATTTATTCCCTCACTGAAGGAAAACATGACTGTGTTGGACTGAAGGAGACATGGTACGTATATATACTATTGTCTTATGGATGAACTTGGGAATCTTTCTGATGGTGCAAGAGTTTGGTCTTAAGTTGGCTTTAGGTGCTATACCTCTCTCCTCTCCCTGCTTCCACATCTTTACCCTTCACACAAAATATCTGCTCCCCAAAATACACAAACTTCTCTGACTCCGTGGGGCTGTTAAGAATTGAGTGGGTCTGTTGTATTTCTTTCAATCTATTTATTTGTATGCACTTTTACTTCAAGACAGGAACTATGCCATATACACATATACATACCCTCTCAGTGCCTAACCCAGAGCCTTGTATACAGTCAGCAAATATTCATTAAATGAAAGAAAGTACGAACAAAAGAAAGGGAGCAATGTTGGCTGGTGAAAAGTATACTTTCAGTAATAGATGAATGACTATATTTTAAAAAGGAAGTTTATAGAGTAAGGCCTAGGGGTCTGGATTTATGGTTAACATTTTCAATCTGCATGATGACAAACAGAGCTTGCTAATCATATCTCCTGACAACTCAGGCTGGGAACAGAATTCTTAATATAATGAAGAATACAATCAAGATTCAAATGATCGGACATTTTGTAGCACAGAGTAAAAATGGAATAAGGTAAGTATGTAAGTGCATTTACTTAGGCTAAAAAAATGTAAGGAAGGTATGAGGAACAACAGTATCACCAGTAATTTTAAGTCAAAAAATATTCAAATTATGTGTATCCAATTTTAACACAAGGCAACCTCAAGATAAGGATAATGCAAGTGTCAATGCTCAACATTTCAAGTATTAAGAGGGACAATGATAATCTCGAAGGAGTCTAGAAGGACAACAAGGATGATGGGGGTGAGCGGGATGAAAAGATGACAGAGGTCAGATGTTTAAATTACTGAAGACCAGATAGGAAGAAGAGAATATGACAATAATCTTTTCTCTGATTCCTTTTCCCCTCTTCCCCCAATATACAATCTGTGAGCAAGTGCCATGAGCTTTTAGCTCTACCACAGCCCCTACTTTAATCCCTCTTTCTACCCCGTTGGGTTAATGTCTGTCCAGGATGCTCTATCCTGTTGCAACTGCCTCCTAACTGACCCCCTACACACACTTCTAAACTTGCCCCTTGGAATCCGTTCTCTACAAAGCAACCAGATTCATTTTCTTAAAGTTTAAATCAGAACCCATCCCTCTCCTGCTTAAAATCCTCTAATGGTAACCTGTGACACCCTGAATTGATTTATAAACTTACCATGTTCTAAAAGTCCATGCACAATCTGGCTCCTGGTCAGTTCATTGAGCTTATTGTTACCCCTCTCTCTCATTCTTCCATAGTCATACTGGCCTTTTTGCCCTATAAGCGTGCCAAAGTTGTTCCCAATTCAGTCTTCACTTGCTCCCTGGGCCTGAAATGGTGTACCCCTAGATCTCTGCATGGTTGACTCCATCTCATTATTCAGGTCTAAACACAAAACTCATCTTCCCAGACACCTTCCCTGACCATTTTAGAAAGAGCAGCACTCTCACCCTAACCCCCCAAATATTATCTATTTTCTCTTAGTCATATTACTTATCAGTAGTTTATTCAACTGTCTGGAGGTCTGTCTTGCTCCACTAGAATTTAAGTCCTCTGAGGTCTGGGATTTTAACTTACACACTGCTATGTCTATCCTTAGAGCCTAGAATAGTGTTTGGTATAGAGTTGGTTCTCAAACACTTGTTGAATGGGATTTGATCTAAATCCCAAATATATTTAGGGAATTGGGACCAAATGACAGGTAGATTATAGGCCAATTTGTAAAGAACTTTGAAGAATTATAGTGAGGTAATGAGAATGTTCAAGAAGTTGCTGGATGCCCACAAATTACAGATGTTATAGAAGGGATTACTGCATTAAGCAGCAGTCCTGACTAAATGACCTCTAAGATCCTTTCCAATTATAAAACCCTAACCTATCCAAAATGTAGTGTCACTTTCAGTCTTCACAGCTGTTATATATAAATAGTTTCTATAATGTACCATCCCTTTACTGTCAGGTGACCTGAATCAGCCTCTAGTTTATGCCTATTTCCAACTTACTAAATATCTTCAGTGACTACGTAATTTTTTCTCCCAAAAGTAACCCTGAACTTAATATTCAGAGCAAAAGACCAATCTGAGATATAACAGGATAACCCCATTACCAATTACATTTATAGAGTATGGTACCTAAGATCCAACTTTTTAAAGGATTTGTACATTACTTGCTATGATTTGCTTTTTGTTACCTTTTGTCTCCCCCTACCACTTCTGCCCAGGACTAGAAAAACTAGTGCAAACGATAAAGGAATAAGATAATCCACAGGCATGTTACCTTGACCCCACAATTTCTGTTTGAATAAAATTTTAGATTTAGGTTTGAAATCACTTTAATAAGCTAGGATTCCTTTCAAAAGACAGTAGTTTGAAAACAACACATGCTAACCAAATTAATATAGCTGTAGGAAAAATACTTAAGGTAAGTACTATTTTAACTAAGATGAAGACAAACTTATTTTATCAGTGAGTATAAAGCAGTGTATTTCAAAATGAGTTTTTGAGATCAATTCTTCAAAGATACTGGTCAAACAAATACGTTTGGGAAATACAATACATTATAACCCTTCTCCCCCCGACACAAAATAATACCAATGTTACAGTCTCTAACACATTTCACAAAAAATTAGAAAATAAAGGACTTGTTGAACTTTAAATAATCCATTGCTTCCCATATTTCTTTGACCAGAATTCCCCACCTTTTGGGGTTAGACGTAATAGTGGTAGAAAACACAGTTTAGGGAAACACTGCTATATAGCACTGTTTGAAAATATTACTTCTAAATAGATTTATAAAATATCTAGGATAGAAACTGTGACAACAAATGAGAAGGTTACTGGGGTATATGTATTCAAATAACTTGAATTAAGTGTTTAAAGCAGGTAAGAAAAGGGACAATTATAAGATGGATGATTTAATTAAAAATTTTAAAATTAATGTTTAAGTCAAATCCCTATATTAAATGCTAATTTCTCTGTACCAGAAAATATTTTTGTGATGCCATTCCCTCGCCCTGATACTAAGTGCAGTCTTTCAATATTAAAACTAAAGTTCTCCTAGGAATTGAGTGGTTCGGCACAGGTTTGTTTGTGAATCTGCTGGTTTAGAATTATTTGTGCCTTTGTTCCTCTTTGTACCATAGTGTACTGACTATGGGGAAGGGAAAAATACTTTTATCATGTGGATTCTCTTGTATTACATTTTGCTAGACAGCTGGACCATTTTGTTTTGATGTCAACGTAAGTATATGGGGGGAAAAAGTACTGAATAGTTAACACTCCCCAAAAAGAGAGGGACTACAGCAGTTTTAGAAAGCACTTACTTAATCATTTCAAAAAGCTTTGGATCTGAGACCTTGATATTTCGTGCCATATTCCAGGAAAGATGAACCATGGGTACTATTGACTTCACACTTTGCAATTTGTTCCATTCGTACCGTTCCACTGCCAATTTATACTGGCAGGCTAGGAAAAAAAAAACAGTTATAAAGCAACCCAAAGTACCAAAGATATGAAGATAACCATTATCACCTTCTCAGGTGATATCATCAACACCAATTCTGAAAATCTCAAAACATTACAAAAAATATTTTTAATGTTTTTTTTGATAATTGTGGTAATAATAGTAGTGATCATGTAAAGAGTGCTTACTATAACTTTGTGCCACGCATTTGTTCTGAGGTATTTCGATACATTATACCATTTAATCTTTACCATCACCTTATTAATTTTATCATTTCCATTATACAGATGAAGAAATTGAGGCCTAGAGAGGTTATATAACTTGCCCAAAGTTGCAAAAGCCAGGTCCTGGTCCTAATCCAGGTCTTTCTGGCTCCAGAGGCCATATTCTTAATCTTAAATATCTACTGCCTGAAGGCAGGCATAATTCAAACAGATTTTGACATAACAGGGCTATTCATATGACACACCAGATAAAAGAAAAATTTCAAAGAATGAAATTTTGTACTTTGCTTTCTCCCATAAAGGGTTTCCTTTAAAAACCAAGCACTCTAAAAATTATTAAAAGTACCTCTTGTATATAAAGACATAAATTTGTTATTTGCTGAGATCTACAGTCTTGGATTTCTATTTGTTAACTTAGTATCTTGTACTACAAATTAAAATTTTACTCAAGGAGACATTCTTCCTCCAATTTTTAGTGAGTGATATTCCAAGAAAAAAAAGAATAAACCCATTAGATAGAATCCTTTATAAACTAAAGTTTTTAGTTGTTTTTTTTTTTAAAGCATATTCTTTAAAATACCTGTAAGTGGACCAACATTCCAAGCAATGTTGTTGCACCAGCCAATAGCCTGAACCCAATGCACAGTGCCTGCATTTATCCAGACCAAATCTCCAGGTCGCTGAATAAACCTATACACTGGAACATTTGCTTCATAAAGATCTTCAAGGTTGGGCCACCAAGAACCCATTAGGAAATTCAAATTATTTCTGGAATAAGAAAAAATATTGCAAATGGATTAAGTACTTTAATAAGCTCATTATAAGACTGAAAGACATTATCAAAAGTTTTAAAAAATATGCTCATTCATTGCACTTGAAACGTACTGCTTATGCAATAAGAAACTGCAGTATGTCAAGTGAGTGAAGTTACAGTTAGGTAGTAGATGACTTATCCAAAGATCAGTATTACTACCTTCCACTGATTTTTCAAAGATCCAAATGAAATCAAAAGCTATTTTTAAGTAACACTCATATACATTAACCTTTAATTTCATTTCACTACAGGCTATTTTGATCAAACCCTTCTCCTTGGCACATCTAGAAATCTCTAACAGGTAAATGGAAGGTGGAGTTGGCATCAAGTCATCTAAATCCATAAATAGGAACGCCATGGCAGATATAAGTTCAATGTCTGAGGAAAAGCAGAATAGAAAACAGAAATGTTCTCTACTGCTGTTTTGAATCTTAAGCAGGAAAGGGAGCAGCACGTCAGTCTCTGTACAGTTTTGATGACTAGTTGACTAAAACTATGCAGTTGAAAAAAACACTTTATCAAAAATGAACATACATGCACAAATAATAATCATCACCACCACCACCACCACCGATACTTTGGAAACATTCTAAAGATCATATTACTAAGCTTTTCCTTTAAAATCTGGCTTCTTTTCTACTTCATCATGATATGATACGAAGTATTTTTTAAACTACATACAGTGCAGAAAAACTTGCCTATAAAGCCAAATATGGTTATAAACACAAATCCTAGTCCTGCTTAACCCATGTGTTGTTATAAAATTAGAAAAAACTTTCTAACCAAAAGCAAGCAAGCAATCAAGTAAGACCACCTAATAATCAATAGCTAAGTTGAAAAAAACAAAAAATCAAACTTACAAAAAAAAAAAAAATTCAAGCATCCTCTTTATCATATAGTCTAGTGAATGGTTATTTCATGACAGATATTATCTAAAGTCATAAAACTAACTATACAGACATGGTCAAATCAGTTAATATCAAAGGAAGTATCCTTATGTGAAACAAAATTACACAGAAATGCAGAGGTAGCAAGTGCTATTTCTGCAACTTAAATTTACCTAACCCTTAAGACTTTTTAAAAAAATTATCCACATGTTCAAGCTTTTTAGACATTATCTGCCTGTTCTAATTATTCTTTATTTTCAGGTTACCTCTCCATTCAGATAGGAAAGAAAACTAAATCCTAACAATAGTCAATCCCTACTCAGAAATAATGAACAAGGATCACTGTACTGCAGATGCAATAATATACTACTATCTCAAAGTTTAAGAAATAAAAATATTCCTGCAGCGCAAGAGAGATTTCCTACATGACACAGTTCTTTCTCTGCTACCACTAGATTGCTAGTCCAGTATAGATTAAAGTAGATCACGTTATTTCATCACAGCATTTGAAACTTTAAAATTCCACATCTTGAGCTTTCTTACATTAAAGGAAACCTATACATTAGATAGTAAAGACAATAAAAGGTGATTATCTTTTGTTTGTATATAAAGAAATTTTGGATTATTATGGTTGTTTTTGCAACTATATTTACACTTCATACTAAATCAAGATATTTATGGCAAGGATCTTTTAACCCAAAATTTAAATATTATAAATTAGTATGTGGAATATGTGTATAATCAGTTTTCAAAGTCTCTCACATGTAAATGTTTTTGGTGTTTTTTTCTCTCTTTATCCTACTGGGCTGGGGGGGAATAACACCGAATGTATGTATAATTTATGTGTTTAACCATAATAATTTTCCAATTTTTAATGGAAAAAATATCAGGTTCTTAAGTAATGGAGTATTTTTTTAAAACACAATAAGACAAATAATTAAATTTAAATCAATGAAAACAATTCCAAGGTACCCTTTAACACAAGATAATTAAATGAACAGTTTCTAGGATCTTAAGGAAAGGAACATTTCCACTATGTGAATTCTTTGAATTCTAGGAAACAAAATCTGAAGCTGCTGTTTAAATTTTATAAAATTCCTTTATGGGAAAAGCTGTCAATGTCGTTTTAAAAAGAATTTATATCATGATGATATAGCAAAGAGTAATACGTTCAAGCTTGTGTTATTAACCACCTATAAGGGTACTCAATTATAGAATTCCTTCCACTTCTAAAACCATTTATAGTAGAACAATTTTTCTTGGAATACAGATCCTTCACATGAACAAGTATTTACACATTAATGAACCCAGTAAACAACTCAACTTTCTACCCCCTAAATTCAAGACTATTACTACTACATGAAGTGGTTTCAAGGCATCTTTCTTAAAGTATTCCCAATAACACAAAATAATAGGTTTGTAATCAAATCATTTTAAATGAATTTTCTGCTGAATGGTAAGTGAAAGCTGGTTACATGTATTAGGATATCCAGCTTAGTAAGCTGCCCTTTACAGTTACTATTTTTGAATAATTATGTTTAAAGAAAATTCAGTTTGGAAACCTACTTTTCACAGAAGTCATTCAGAACACCCCAGTAACCTTCAGGAACAACAAACCATTCACAGTCACCTGGACCAATATTTATGTTAACTGAACAGAAATTGTTATTTTCTTGATGACCTGAAACGTGAAAAGAAAAGAACAATCAGCAGACAACAAATTCTATAGAAAAATGTGTCTTTAGAAATGAAACCTTGGAAATGTTCAACAGAGAATGCTCCAGTGGTATTCAATTGTTTATCTGTATAGCATTTTTGTGTCAAGTCTAGTTTTAGAGCTGAGTTTGGTCAACTCCTAACTTATTCAGTAGGAGCTTCTGTGGCAGACAACCTAAATCATGGTTAAAAGCTTATGTTTTGAAGCCAGGCTCCTTGGCTTAGTCATTATGTGAACCTGGGCAAGTTTCTAAACCTCTGACTCAGTTTCCTGTAAGATTTGATGCTAATGATTCTGATAAGTCAATGGGTTGTTTTGAGGATCAGTGAAGTAAGGACTGCTTCTAATAGTGCCTAATACATGGTATGTAATAAATATTAGCTATTATTGATATTGTTACCACTTCCTCCTTGTGAACTAATCCCCATTTCTCACAAGTAGTATTAGGACATCAGTTAAGAGGCAGGAAGTCTAATTTTCAAAATGTAGCTGCAGGAATGGTATCAACAAAGATGGCAGAGCAGGGAACTCTGGGGGAACTCACCAGAAACACCAAAAAAAAAAAAAAATCTAGTGATAACTGTCAGAAGCAACGTTACAAGAAATCTGGACAATAAGTCAAAGGTTTACAGCAACCAAGCAACTGACAAAAAGAAAAGGTGACTTAAACACAGTAGGAGATCTTTATGTAACCTACCTTTTCTCTACCTCCAACACCGGTGTGGCAGTGGATTTAAAAGAGTAGTTTGTATTGCTAGTGTGAGTGTCCCTGGTTCTGGAGGGAGCAGAGTAATCTTGTTCCCAAAGAACTGTGTTCTTCTGTTTTGTCTACACTGCAGTTTCCCCAAAAGACTGACAGAAGGGACTTCTCTTTGTTTTACCTACCTCAGTACTCTATCAGGGCAAGCATTTCAATGGAGGAGGAGCCCCCCCCAAACACTGTAAGACTAAAGAACAAGCTGATACCACCAAGGACAAAAACAAAAACAAAACAAACAAAATAACCAGTTGGGGCAAACAAAAGACATGCCAAAGGCTTGGAAGGAAAAGCTGGGGAGTGAGATTTTAGGGGAATAAAGGCTTTGAAAAGTTCCTGTGTATACTGTAGAATTTAGAAGCCAAACACATATGCAGGGCAAGAGGTATGCTCAGAAAAAAACCTAAGAAGACCATAAACTAACCTCTCGCTGACCTTTAGGCTCAGTGCAAGCAAGGAAGTAAAAGCTAAAGTAGAGTTGTAAGCAGCATGGCTGAGTGTAGAAGGAGTGACTCAAAATGGAGGCAATCGGGACTTCCCTGGTGGTCCAGTGGGTAAGACTCTGCACTCCCAATGCAGGGGCCCCAGGTTCGATCCCTGGTCCAGGAACTAGATCCCACATGCATATGCTGCAACTAAGAGTTCGCATACCGCCACTAAGAAGCCCGTGTGCCACAAATATGAAGCTGCATGCCGCAACTAAAAGATCCCGTGTGCCGCAATGAAGACCTGGCGCAGCCAAAGTAAAATAAATAAATAAAATAAAATTTAAAAATGGAGGCAATCTGCAAAGACCTAGAGAATTCTTTTTTCTTTTTCCCACTCTTCTTTCCTTTTTTGGCCACCAGGCATTTAAAGAAATCCCTGTCATATCACTGCTGAGATAATTAATAGAAAGGAGACTTCAGTGCCCACACACGACAAGGAATACAGTCTTTGCGAAAACAGTGTGAATACTATATATAAAATAGATAACTAGCAAGGATAACTAGTAACTACTGTATAACTCTACTCAATACTCTGTATGGCCTATATGAGAAAACAATCTAAAAAAGAGCAGATATACGTATATGTATAACAGAAAAAAAAAATAGTGTGGAAAGTCACTAAACGAATAGATGACTATAGCCCACAACAAGCAACAACAACAAATCTTAGAAAGAGAGGAGAATCTGATTTCTGTAACTGCTTCATCGTAATATTCAAAATGTCAAAACACTAGCAGAGCATTATGCTAAAGGTACAAAGACTTCAGAGACTACATGACTACATCCTACAGAGAATATACTCAAATACTCGAAGTCAGTTTTCAACAAAAAATCATGAGGCATGTAAAGAAACAAGAAAGTATTGTTCAGTCACCGAGAGAAAAGGAAAACAAAAAAGAAAGAAATTAGCAAAAGCTATTCCTGAAAAGGCACAGACACTGGACTTACTAGGCAAATACTTTATATCAACTATCTTAAAATATGCATAAAGAGCTAAAGAAAACCATGTAAAAGAACAAAAGGAGGGACTTCCCTGGTGGCGCAGTGGTTAAGAATCCGCCTGCCAATGCAGGGACACGTGTTTAAGCCCTGGTCCGGGAAGATCCCACATGCCACGGAGCAACTAAGCCTGTGCGTCACAACTACTGAAGCCTGCGCGCCTAGAGCCCGTGCTCTGCAGCAAGAAAAGCCACCGCAATGAGAAGCCCGCGCGCTGCAACAAAGAGTAGCCCCCACTCACCGCAACGGAGACCCAACGCAGCCAAAAAAATAAATTAAAAAAAAAAAAAAAGGAAACAAGGAGAATGATGTCTCAACAAACATTATCAATGAAGAGACAGAAATCATAATAAGGAACGAAATAAAAGTTGAAGCTGGAAAATATAATAAATGAAATAAATTCACTACTGGGCTTCTCAACAGCAGACGTGAACAGGCTAAAGAAAGAATCAGCAAACTTACAGATACGTCAAATGAAACTATACATTCTGGGGAGAAGAAAGCAAACAATGAAAAAAACTTCACAGACCCTAAGAGACCTGTGCGACACCATCAAATATGCTAACATATGCATTGTGGGAGTCCCAGAAGAAGAAGAGAAAAGGGCAGTAAGAATATTTGAAGAAATGATGGTCAAAAACTTCCCAAATTTGACAAACAACATGAATCTACATATCCAAGAAGCTCAAGGAACTCTAGGAAAGATAAACTCAAAAAGATCCACACTGGGCTTCCCTGGTGGCGCAGTGGTTGAGAGTCCGCCTGCCGATGCAGGGGACACAGGTTCGTGTCCCGGCCCAGGAAAATCCCACATGCCGTGGAGCGGCTGGGCCCGTGAGCCATGGCTGCTGAGCCTGCGCGTCCGGAGCCTGTGCTCTGCAACGGGAGAGGCCACAACAATGAGAGGCCCCCGTACCGCAAAAAAAAAAAAGATCCACACTAAGACACATTAATAATCAAGCTGTAGAAAGGCAAAGAAAATCTAGAAAGAAGGAAAAGAGAAGTGACTGTCACATACACGGATCATCAATAAAATAGCTGGTTTCATATCAGAAACCATGGAGGCCAGAAAGCAATGGCTTAACACATTTAAATTGCTGAAAGGAAAAAAAAATTAACCAAGAATCTGGCAAAACTACTCTTCAAACATAAAAGAGAATCTAGTCAATCTGCTCTATAAGAAATGCTAGAGTTTTTCAGGTTGAAATGAAAGAATATAAGACAGCAACTCAAAGCCCTATGAAGAGATAAGGGACCACATGAAGACTCACACTCCAATTTTGAAACTTACCTCAAAGGTAGAGTAATCAAACCTGTGTGGTACTGACATAAAGACAGAGACGTAAATCAGTGGAAAAACATCAAGATTCCAGAAATAAACCCATACATCTATGGTCAACTGATTTTCAACAAAGGTGTTAAGATCATTTAACAGAGGAAAAAATAGTCTTTCCAACAAATGGTGCTGGGACAACAGGATAGCTATATGTAAAAGAATACTGTTGGACCCTTAGCTCATACCATACCCAAAAATCTAACTCAAAATGGATCAAAGATCTAAATATAAGAGCTAGAATTATAAAAATCTACGAAGAAAACATAGAGGCAAATCTTTACAACTCTGGATTTGGCAATGGTTTCTTAGATATGACACTGAAAGCATGAGCAACCAAAGGAAAAATGAATAAATTGAACTTCATCAAAATTTAAAACTTTAGTGCATCAAAGGACACAATCAAGAGAGTGAAATGATAACCTACAAAATGGGAGCAAATACTGCAAATCATATATCTGATAAAGAATTAATATCCAGAATATATAAAGACCTCTTGGAACTCAACAACAAAAGGACAAACAACTCAATTAAAAAATGAAGAAAGAACTTGACAGTCATTTCCCCCAGAGTAGATATACAAATGGACAACAAGCACATGAAAATCAAAACCATAATGAAAAAACATGTCATATCCGCTAGGTCAGCCATAATAAGAAAAAAATGGAAAATAATCAATGCAGGTGAGGATGTGGAAAAATTGGAACCTTTGCACACTGCTGTCAGGAATGTAAAATGTTGCAGCTGCTGTAGAAAGCAGTTTGGAAGTCCTCAAAAAATTAAACACAGAATTGCTATATGACCCAGCAATTCTAATTCTAGGTATATAACCAAAAGAAGTGGAAACAGGTATTCAAACAAAATCTTGTACATGAATGTTTACAGAAACACTGTAGTCACAACAGCTAAAAAGTGGAAGCATCCCAAATGCTCAAGTGATGAATGGATAAAAAATGTTCTATATCCATACGATGGAATATTATTTGGCCATAAAAAGAAATGAACCATTGATACAATATGGATGAACCTCAAAAACATGCTAAGTGAAAGAAGCCAGACACAAAAGGCAACATATTATATGATTCCATTCATATGAAACATCCAGAACAGGTAACTCTATACAGCCAGAAAGCAGACTAGGGGTTGTGAGGGGCTGAGAGGAAGGGGGGAAATGGGACGACTACTTAATTGGTATGGGGTTTCCTTTTGGGCTGATGAAAATGTCTTGGAACTACACAGAGGTGATGGCTACACAGCATAGTGAATGTACTAAATGTGACTGAACTGCACACTTCAAAGGGGTTACTTTTGTTATGTGACTTTTACCTCAATAAAGAAAAATGTAGTTGCTCTTGCCATACCCTGTCTGTGCACACCACACCCTGACTCTTCTATATATCATAGTATAATGTGAAGACAGTACTCTTAATACTTACAACTGTCTCTTACCACAGGTAGATGGCTGGAATTGTCCATGGCATGGACTCTAAATAAAATTTACCTCTAATTAAAACTAGAGATGTTGGGACCCCATCATCTTACTAAAAACCTTTCAGGATAGAGCCTGAGAGCATCTCTAGTTTAGAACATAGACTGATCATAAAGTCCATTAAAGCAGGTTACATACCTATCTAGGTAACTCCGGGAACAAAGTGTTTGCCCCATGAAAAAGTATTCAAAATAATTTTTTAAAACTGAACGGAACTAATTAACATTTCTAATATCAAGTTGTCTAATACAGTAACCACCTTAAATACGGTAATGTGAACTGAGATGTGCAGCAGCTGCAAAGTACATACTGGATTTCAAAGACAATATAAAAAGGGGGGGAAGTCCCAAAAATTTTTATACTGATTACATGTTAAAATGATAATATTTAGATATATCTGGGTTAAAATTAATTTCACCTATTTATTTTTACATTAATGTCACTATAAAATTTTAAGTCATATATGTCACTTGCATTATATTTCTATTGGACAGCACTACCCTAAGGGAATTCTTTAAAGAATTCTTTAACGTTCCATAGGACACTTCTGAAAAACTAATACCCTGTATATAAACCAACCAAAAAATCCCCAACAGTCTAGACACAAGTGACAAAGGGATCTATCAAGTTTGCTTACCCCTTGATGTGTAATGAAAAACTGTATTCTTTGAAGTGGGGATAATACTATTTGCATAAAATAATTCAAATTGATGAGAGAAAATTTTGGTTGAGATGAATCTTAATAGAACCAGTACTATATGCATATCCAATACTACATGCATAAGAAAAATGAACTCTAGAGAGTTCGAATAACTTGCTTAGCATTTACATTGGAATCTAAATGACAGAGCAGGGAGTAGATAGGTCTTCTGCCATTTATTCCAGAACTGTTTCCACTTTATCCAATTATGGATAAAATATCACAAAATTAGGCTTCCAATGGCCTGAGGACAAAAACTACAGCCTAATCCTGGCTGTACATTAGAATTCTCTGGAGAACTTTTTTTTTTTTTTTTTAATATGGATGCCTGGATCCCAATCTCCAGATATTAGTCAACTATATATTTTTTAAAACTTTACCAGAAGATTCTAATGAGCAGCCAGAACCGGGAACCACTGACCTACATTACCCAGACACAAGCATAGCCTATTCTGAAACAATTTTTTAGCTACAATTAAATAAGCAGGTAATAAAGAAGGAAGCAATCTGTCTTCAAACCATAGCTACTTCAAGTAGCAGACAAGCACATGAGGGTGATATGCTGCCTTGTAGGCATTGGTACAACTGAACTCGTTATTACCAACACCCATCCTAATTGTTAAGTATTTTGAACATCACCCTGTGAAATTTCATGTCAATTAAAGGGAGCACAAAAAACATGATACATTAGTATCGGACAGAATTTTAAGTCTAAAACCAATGTAACTTCATTTTACAAATGGAGCAAAAAAAAAAAAAAAAAAAAAAAAAGACCCAGAGAAGAAATGTGACTTGCCAAAGTGACAAGCCTAGTTAGTGGTAAAGTCTGGACTAGATACTATGGTGAGTCTAGTAATGTCTCCACATCAAGTGTCAGTGTAAACTGTACACTGTAACCCAATCAGACGATTGCAACCTACACCTTCTTTTTTAAATGAAATAGAATGGAATAGATTAGAAAATGTATTGTTCTATGAAACTGTTTTTGTATACATACATGTGCACTAGGTCATAATATAAAATATATTTCTTATTGTGATTGTGGTAAAAATAAGTTTAGAAAAAACCATCACACTGCAGTAGATGGTATCAAAAGTAGTCTTTAAGTCACAGGGACGTATTTTCCCAGGAGTGCTCCAATGACCGTGTTTCCAGATTACATTGCTATTGTTTCAGGGATATTATATTTCAAAAAAGATACTACCAAGTGGAAAAATCTTAATAATCTGAGCTCAGTTCAAGAGTCAAACCTTGTAATAGAAATAAGCCTTTCAGTTTCATTCATTATAAATGGAAAGAATCCAGTTGTCTTTTTCATGTTTCGCATTTTGATCAATTTGTGTGTCAATATGTTAGTTCATAAAAGTTACCTGGTGTTCTACTTCCTGGAACTTTCATGTATAGCTGAACTGTGTTCATACCCAGTATGGTATGACCAACGTGGCTTAGAAGATTTCCTGCTGATACAACACGCACAAAAGCAGGAAGTTTAGTCAGCTCATGTAGCTGCAACTTCCACCTGCAA
Organism: Physeter macrocephalus; assembly: GCF_002837175.3. Taxonomy (NCBI): domain Eukaryota; kingdom Metazoa; phylum Chordata; class Mammalia; order Artiodactyla; family Physeteridae; genus Physeter; species Physeter macrocephalus. The sequence goes on along the minus strand of NC_041234.1, from coordinate 27,514,046 downwards.
TAAAATATCAGATCAAGAGTGAAACCCTGCTATAAATATTTGTAGAAGTTAACCATTTCTTCAAAAACCTTGTGTTCCAATCAGAAAAACAATCAAATCTATAAATATTTTACTTTTGCATAGGAAACCCTGGAATGCTTAAATTTTTTAATTTTGCAAAGAAAACTTCCAAACAAAAAGAAGCATAAAAATTATTAAGTAAATAAAAGAAAAAACTGACTTCCCTATTTTTATAATTTTTGTATAATTCTATTTTACAAATATATTTTATATAAATATAATTTTATGATTATAACACTACATATAGAAGGGTCTTGATGAAAATTTGTACAAGAATTTTAAGTCAAAGAAAATAATCACAAAACCTAGCAAAAATAATTTGGCTAAAACTTGTATATCAACTTAGAAAAATGACAAGGAAGAAAAAAACAGAAGAGGAAGTTGTAGACAATTCTCAGTCTTGCTAATAGGAAACCTCTTTGCATCAGTTCACAGGAACACTACTATGAAGACTTACTTTTTGTCATCAGACAGGTCAATGTTGGTCCCAAACTTTATGGTTTTAAAGGGTCCTTTCCTTCTCCTCCCAGAACTTAAAAAGAGAGATAATATTAGAAACATGCCTTTTAAACAGAAATACTAAGTGGACATTACAAACGACTTACTTATCTGAAGACGTAGATTCATTATCTGAGTGGTCTTTATGGTGACTTCTTTTCTCATTTTCTTCCTACAGATTAAGCAAAAAGCAATCCAGCTTAGTATGTATTCTACAACCAGATATCCTTTCCATCATACAATTGAAAAGTTTACATATAGATCAGTGGTGTTACCTACAGACCTCTTTCACATGAAAATTTCTTCAAAGACCACATTAAATAGAAAGTCAAGAAAAGTCAAAGCTCACTGGCATGGTATCCAACCTCCTCCATCGGCCACAAAGTTATCCTGAGTTCTTCCTTATTAATATTCTTCTATAAGGGGAAAAACTAGAGATTCTCATTCTTGGCCCATTTTCAAGAGAGGAAATTTAAGGAAAGTTGAGAGGCCTAAGAAGTGTCAATCTTGATTATAAATTTCCTAAACTAACAGAGATGTGTGCGTGTGTATGTAGCTATATATGTATGGAATACATAGGGAAGGGGGGAGGGTAAGATGTTCTCTATTCTTTATTATAGACAAATGGAAGAAGTTCTTCCTGGGTTAAATCTTTTTTTCCCCCCACAATGAATTATACATGAATGATAAACATTTACAACATTATTAAGTAAATTAAGTGTTGGATAAATATAGGTGCTTTTCAATGAAAATATTACTATTATTTATGATTTCTGTGTCACAGACATGGTATCTCTTAATACTGTCCTACGATTTCTGAGTTAACTATACTTAGTGACATTCTGGCCTCCCTCCTTCTAAATGTATATGTTTTTTAAACATTTGTCAAGTTTTCCACACATAATGGTCCATACCTCCAAGGCACACAAGAAATCACTGTTTCTTTGATTATGGATCCCTTTCCATTTAAGTACTGTGCCTCTCATCTTCTTCCAAATACTTCTTTGATGATTCTGAATCCTGCTTACTATCTATTCTTTTCTGATCGTAATACTACCACAGAGTTGAAGTATCTCAAAAGTTTGAACCAGAGAGATTTATATGGACAACAAATTCACTGCAACTCGTGAAAGTTGCAGGATAGTTTTTATTAAATGAATTTCTCTATAGGATATGGGGAGTGGTAGTAAGAAAGGAACACAAATATATGATTAGCAGGTACAAATGTTGCCTTAATTGAAAATGTGAACTCAGGGGCTTCCCTGGTGGCGCAGTGGTTGCGCGTCCGCCTGCCGATGCGGGGGAGCCGGGTTCGCGCCCCGGTCTGGGAGGATCCCACGTGCCGCGGAGCGGCTGGGCCCGTGAGCCATGGCCGCTGGGCCTGCGCGTCCGGAGCCTGTGCTCCGCAACGGGAGAGGCCGCGGCAGGGGGAGGCCCACATACCACAAAAAAAAAAAAAAAAAAAAAAAAAAAAAAGAAAATGTGAACTCAGGGCAAAATTTTAAACAGAGATAAGCAAATCTAATGAACTACAAATTAAAGACTTGCAGGTGCATATTAAATTTCAGCTGTGGGATATGTACAGAACAACTTAGTACAGATAAGTGTTTGAGTAATACATTTAATAAACTCACTTTTATGGATGTTTTATGTTCACTTCATAGGAGAATTCAAAGTTCTCATTTCATTGCTAAAGGATTTTAATAATGCCTCATTGCTGAAAGTCCTATGAGTCTTTTAATGATAATCCTGATTATTTTTCAAAGTTTTATTCTTTTATTTTTCTGTATATTTTGAAATAATTAATTTATGCCTCTCCTGGAGTTTTCTCTTTTAAACTGAGATGGGTAATGCTTCTTGGGGGAGTTATATATCAGATAATACTAACCTGGTAGAGTTTAATGGGAAGGAATAAGACAAGGGATTCTGCAAGCATAAAGCAAAGTTAAGATTTAGTTTATCCTTTCATCAGTGGTTCCCAATCAGGGATAATTTTGCCCTGCAGGGGACATCTGGCATGTCTGGACACATTTTTGATTGTCATAACTGGGATAGGGGTTAAGGGGTGTGCTATGGACATATAGTAGGGAGAGGCCAGGGATGCTACTAAATATTCTACAATACACAGGACAGCTCCCCACAACAAAGAATTACCCAACCCAAAGTGTGAATAACGCCAAGGTTAAGAAACCCTTCTCTAAACAGAAATATCCCAGAAATGAGGAAGACATCTCACTAGACAGTAACAATATTTATCAACCCAAAGGTTTGCTTAGACTTAGTAGTAAGAGCAAACCGGATAGCACTTATAAAGTATGTTATAAAAATAATAATCATAAACTATTTTATATAACATAAAATGAGATGTTTACAAAAGTAAAGTGCCCTTTCAAAGTAAACTATAAAATAATAAAACAAACGATCTCCAAAATAAAATAATCTTCAGGAAATAAATACTTACTCTCAATGATTCCTGGAAAGAGGAGGCCTGGTACTGTGCATATTTAGCAATTGTAGTATGAGATCGATTACTTTCACAGTGCCAGATTTTCTTCGTTCCAGTGGGATCCCAGTTTTCATCTGCTGGCTGCAACAACTGTGTCCTCACTTCCACCATGTGTTCATTGTTAGCTTCTACCAAAGTTTTGGTAGAGAAAAGTCCCAGGTCTTCATAAATAAATAAATGTAGTTAATAAATAAAATTATATTTGGAATAATATTTTATTTTTTTAACGTCTTTATTGGAGTATAATTGCTTTACAGTGTTACTTTCTGCTGTATAACAAAGTGAATCAGCTATATGCATACATATATCCCCGTATCCCCTTCCTCTTGCATCTCCCTCCCACCCTCATATATACACTACCAAATGTAAAATAGAGAGCTAGTGGAATAATATTTTTAAAGTGTTTTTTTTTTTAAGAAAAAAAAGGAAAATGTTTTATGGTGTTCTATCCAATCCCCCTAAAAACTAACCAGGGCCTCTGCACACCCTGAGCTTTGTGCCAGATTTGCACAACCATACGCTGAAGCCCTGGACCTAATCATCATGCCATCAACAGAGGGAGAATAATCAAGGGGCCAGGGGTTAAAGATTCACTTGTTTATTCAATCTCTGCGGGTGACAGGAACCACTTAGGGGGCTACAGTACTTATTAGTAATATCAAATTTTACCTATATTTTATCTTTAAAAAATTTCTTCTATTAGTCAACCTAAATCATAATTATAATTATACAATTGGATGAAAATAAAAGCTAAATTAAAACACCACCAGTTAATTTAACCATTATCATCGTATCTTCACGTTATGGATTAAAGAAGTAATAAGTACTCTTTCTCTCTCTCACACACATATTAAAATGAAAATGTGAAAAACTACAAAAGAATAGAGCAAAGTTTCTGCCAGTGCTTTAGAAGTTAATAGACAGTAAAGGAAATATATACACTTTTCCTTTTTCTTATTTAAAGCTTACCCAACTTAAGAGCTCCAGCAAGGCCACGTATTACTGTAACAGGGTTGTTTGGATTTGTACAAAATTGGTGTAATGGAGGAAAGAAAGCATCACGTTTATTTTCCAACTGTAAAATTAAAACGTATTGTTAGAGCTCCATAAAGCAGACCTTTTAGAAAATATTATGCCAAATTTATATTCATTATTTACTGCAATTTAAATAAATAATACATCCTATGTGTTGTTATTCCTATTTTACGTTTTATAGCATTTTATCACTATGTCTTTTGATTCTAATTGTAATTAGTAACCACATACATTTCTCTTGTCCATTATATCTTGAACAAAATATGTGAGAGAGATACAGAAGAAAGTCCTATCATATGCTACAATGTGGATGAATCTTGAAGACACTTTAAGTGAAAATAAACCAGTTACAAAAAGAAAAATTGTGTATAATTTCACTTATATGAGATATCTAAAGTAGTCAAATTCATAGAAACAGAAAGTAAAGTGGTGGTTACCAGGGGCTGGGGAGACCAGGGAAGAGGGAGTTGTTTTTTAATGTGTGTAGAATTTCAGATTTGCCAGATGAAAATGTTCTGGAGAGCTGTTTTGAAACAATTAGAATATACTTAACACTATGGAACTGTACACTTAAAAATGGTGAAGATGATATATTTTATGTTATGTGGTTTTTCTCTTATCACAAAAGAGAGGAAAAAAAATCAGCATTTAAAATAATATTACCAAAATGAAAGCAGGCTGAAGAAGACAACCCGTAAAAGATAAATAATAATTTTGCATTTTCCCCCCCTCAGACCTCAGTATAAAAGTTTTATTACACGTGTATCCCAGTGCTTCCCTTACATACTAAAGGATTAATATGATAACAGTTGGCTCCTAGAGGGTGAAAATAGGGCCAAATCTCCAAAAACACTCAATAGTTTAAAATTTCTTCATTTGGGGAAGAAGTGGGAAGATGGAAGGAAATGGGGTAGGAGGACCTATTTCGGAGAAACATAAATAAGAGCTGCTTTGATTGACTCTTATCAACTTCCTATACCACATGTCTAAATGTCAATTAAGTAAAACTAATCCCCAGTTTTAAATAATCTATTAAGCTTTTTAATGACATATTTATTGTCACATTTTATGTTCTCGAACACTTTTTTTTGAAGGTAAATATTTTTTTTTTTTGGTAGATGTATAAAACAGAATGAATGTTAAGGTCCTTACAACTAGTAGAATGCAGATTTAAAACACAGCTTACTCAAAAAGAAGTTACACTTTTAGGTAGTTTTTGCCTAAATCTGCTCAAAACTGGGTGCAGTAAAAAGTATTTCTCACTACTGTAATGTAATCGCAGTTAATAGCTGAGAAGGCATGTTTTAAATGCTATTACAAAGTCTTTTTGAATACATCGTTTTTTTCCCCGAAACATTCAAGCTGCTGCCAATAATTCTAAAGTTGCCTAAAGGGCATCCAAATTGATTTAAAGCAAGATCTTATGAAAGACAGGTAGGTGCAAACACTGGTTTGATTTACTTCTAGTCAGTCAATTCAGACTCACATAAATACTAGGTGTAGGTGGATTCAACTTGTCCTTTGGCAAGGGAGGGTATGGTGAAGATGGTGGTCTTGGAGGCGGACATTTATCCAATAAAATGCTACTGTTAGATAAGCCATTTTTACCTAGATTCCTTAAAAAAAGAAGAAGGGAGAATAAATCAGCTGTACATTTATTTAGAAAACAGAAAAAAAAATCCTGAATTAAGTCCTAATTAAATTACTGGGTAGTTGCAGAAATCCATGAGATTTGGATCCACCAGGAAAGAACTGAGAACATTTATTCATTTTAGTAATTACTTAGCTTGATTTCCCATATCTCCCACTGAAGAAAAGTAATAGAAAAGATACTACAACACACGAATTATTGATGACATTTCCTTATTTCACTGGTAATTTTCCAATATATTTTCTTTACCTTAAGAACAAACACAAACTCCAATTTCCTCTCCACCAACTTCCACCACCAGATTCTTTCCATTAAATGTTAAAACAAAAACTTGACCAAAAAAGGTCTAGGTAATAGGAAAAATAGAATATACCTCTCTTTCTATGTCTCATCTCAGTAACTATAACCAGAATATCTTAGTGACAATTCTCAAACCTGAAAAGACCTTTTCCTTTCTTTTCTCAAATGTTGGAAAGAATTTTCCATGTAACTCCTTGGCAAAATTCAGCAAGACTCCAACCTACTAAATTTTACAGCTAATTATACCAATTTTTAAAATGAGGCATATAGTTGCTATCCATTATCTGACACTCTATATAATGATTACTTACTAGTATTTGGTGTTTCTTTTTCTTTAATGAAGGTATCATGTTTGTTAAATTACAGATTATTAAAATATGGTAGAATTATTCCCAAACTGCAATTCTTTTAGTGTGAGAAAGAAAAAGAAAGATATTTCCAATTTCCTAAAGTTTCTACCTAACTCAGAAAATCAGCGAGATATAATTTTGAGCTTTCAAATCATTCCAGAGTAACTAATCTACCTCACCCAATTATTACAAGTTTGAAACTAATCATTACATTAAACTATCAAATACTCTTAATATATTAAAATTTCAGATAAGAATTTGAAAACTGTAATTATGGTAGGGAGTTTAAAACTTAGTAATTTTACTTACTGAAGAAGGAACTAGCAAATTTTCATCATAAATAATAAAGGTTGAATCAAAATTAATTTTCCTTATTTTGCTATATTTTTCTAGCAGTGGAATTTTGTAGCTTTTGTAGCACTGGAAAAACCTTACAAATCAGCCTGTTTTGGTTGGCTGTAATGAAACTAAGGCTTGAAATTTCACTGTTACACACTTTTGAGATGTTACACTATAGCATCACAGGTGACCCTTTTTAAATTTTCTCAACTCAAGTAAAAACAAGAGTTCAAGACAAGTATCAAAGAATGAATTAAGTTTAAAATAACTTTTTTTAAGTACGTGAAAATAGTCATTAAAGTGAAATTTTAAGTTCAACTAACATTTAAGGTTAAAGGTTAAATAAATGAATATTCTACTCATTACCAGCTTTCAATATATCTCTCCACAAAGTAGGAGTGCCCTGTACATTTAAAGATAGACATGGGCTTCCCTGGTGGCGCAGTGGTTGAGTCCGCCTGCCAATGCAGGGGACACGGGTTCGTGCCCCGGTCGGGGAAGATCCCACATGCCGCGGAGCGGCTGGGCCCCGTGAGCCATGGCCGCTGAGCCTGCTCGTCCGGAGCCTGTGCTCCGCAACGGGAGAGGTCACAACAGTGAGAGGCCCGTGTACCGCAAAAAAAAAAAAAAAAAAAAAAAAAAAGATAGACATGACATCTAACCTCTTAAATTTAGGTATAAAATTGGTATTAATTTATAAACTCCATGGCAGTAGAAAATATTTGGCTGGGACTAGTAAAGAAACAATTCAAATATTATCATTAAACCAATGCCAAGATAAAACATTCACTTACAATTTCCAAATAAATAATTAAGTTTTCATGCTGAATTGTTTATCTACCACTCTTCAACTTTAGAATTTAAACAAAATATGACTCCAAATACATAAAATTTGTTTGCCAGAGCAGGAGATGGATGTACTGTATAGTACTAATTAATATTTTAAGGAATTGGACCAAGTAGTTTAAGGATATGGACTGAGTATTAAAACTGTACCATAGGGCTTCCCTGGTGGCGCAGTGGTTGCGCGTCCGCCTGCCGATGCAGGGGAACCGGGTCCCGTGAGCCATGGCCGCTGAGCCTGCGCGTCCGGAGCCTGTGCTCCGCAACGGGAGAGGCCACAACAGAGGGAGGCCCGCATACCACAAAAAAAAAAAAAAAAAAAAAAAAAACTGTACCATAAAAGAGCATCTCATGCTAGTTAAACATGACACAAAAATTTAAGCTTCTACAACATTCTGGACATTGAGAAATGAGGCTAGAAAAAAAGGGTTTGATTGATTAGCAGAATTCTGCTTCTGTCATTTCTACAATTCTGTAACAATTAAAAGAAAAAAAGCAAATGGGAAAGTAAATAAAACAAAGAAAGCTGTAGCTGCCTTTATTTTAAAATAGAAAAAAAAAAGTGAGGCATGACTAAGGGAGCTGAAATTGACTCAGCCATTGAATGTTGCAATTATAATTTTTAAACAAAAAAGAAGCCAAAGTATTGTAGCCGCCTTCTGATGTATAGCATTGACCACAAAGATGAACCCAACAAAAAGTTAGATTAAAAATAACGAACACTTTAAAGACTAACCACATATGTGAAAATAAGAGGGTAGTGAGAATGCACTATGCAATCAAACTGTATCTAGCAGTTTCTTACTGTATTTCAAACATTGACTCCCTGCCTACTGAGGTCAAGTCTGGAACAAATAGGAATTTCCCTTAAGGAACTGATGTGGGTAGCTGTCTATATAGTGACTATAACCTTTTTCCACTGAAAATGCTAATGCAAAGACAGAGATGTGGATAACAGGAACAGACTTTATCTTCTGAACATGTAAATGCCCAACACTTTATAATACTTCAAGCCAAATAATGAAACTTTAATACAACAATCCAAAGTGGAGAAAGGCATTAAAGTTAAAGAAGCAGGTGCTGGGAAGGATTTAGATATTATCCCATTTTAAATCCTTTTCTCCCATCTTGAAACTCTTTTCCTGAGCAAAGTAGAGTAAGAAGAAATTAGTCATTGCCCCATTATTTTAAATTTTGGCTTAAACTTAATTTCAAATTCACCCTCATCATTTGGTAGAGAAATGAAACCGTGCTCTGTAGATAAACTGACCTACACTTTAATTATCTTTCGTTATGAAGTTCCTACACCAGAAACATCAAGTCTCTTGCACCTACGTCACTTTCCCCTTCTAAGTTCTGGACCCCTGCCCAGCTCAGGACACCATCAACAGAACAGAAATGGCAAACAACATGACACATACCATTTGCCACCTTGACTTTTCTCTAAGCCTCAGGAGATTTTTATCTCCAGTTTATCAGAGCATTTTTTTCTTGTCTCTTCATTAATAAACTGAGGCCTAAATTTATTGAAGTAACCCAAGCTACCCCACAGGTCTATAGTGTTTTGATGTATCTAGCTACTACAAACTGTCTTTAAGAGTTAAGAGCTAAAAATAAACCTCTAAAAATGTACTTTAAAATTCTGAAGTCAACGTTTATATACACCTCAAAACTGAGATGGAAAAGAGTATAATCTTTAATATATTAAACATCATCACACCTAGTTACCCACGGCATAAGACTTTATTAATGAAAACTTAAGGTAACTGCTACTGTTTAAAACTTGTACCTCCATGGAACTCTTTCTGACAATATTCTTCCAGAATACCCTTAGGTCCCATACGGTCCATGATATTAGTTTTGGACCGCTACATTTTCCCCCCTTTTCTAGCAACTTCCCTGAGACTACAGAGAATAGAAGAGGGAGGAAGACCCTGCTCCAGCAGCACTACCTAGGAAATGGGACAGAGGTCCCAGCCGCTGAGTGGAGAGCAGGTGGAGGGCAGTACAAATTGGCAGCAAGCCAAGGCATTGCATCCAAGGAGGGCTCAGTATAGCATTTGATGTGGATATTAAAACACGCCTATTCTCTTTAGGCCCAGAGTTGAAGTGAGTGATAGTGTAACATCTAGACAAAAGGACTAACATAAAAACCTTATTTTCTAAAGAATTATATTTTAGAAATTCAGGGATCTCAATTATGCTTTAGAAGAATTTAGCCTGACTTGGAGATCATCAGTGTGGTTTTAAGTCACTGACATGAAAAAATCTGGTAAGGCAGTTAAGATTAATTACAGAAGTTATCACGTTGTAGGCCACTGAGGAAAATGCTGCCAGCAATGTGGACCCAATAGGCAATACAAAGGAAATAATAAAATATGAAAAAGATGTAATTTGTGCTTTAATCTGTGCCACAATAATTAAAGATAACAGCTGAATAGTTAAAAACAACTGACAGAAAATAATGAAGAGCAATGGAAAATAAAACACAGACCAGAAGGCATTTTAAACATTCAAACTCAAATAGTCCTCAAAGAAAAAGAACCATAGTGTATTTACAGTATTAAAGTTCCAATATCACTTAATTATAACTTTTACAGGCAAAATTTATTCTTCTCCGTACTCCACTGCTCCTACCCCATGTTCCTCCCAAGCACCAACCATATAAAGAATAGCATTTAATTTCATCTTAGTCATTCATCAATGACAAACATTTAATGGTGGATCCACGGTACCTTCCAATAAAATAATCTGAATAGTAAAAAGGATAACCACACTTAAGACTGCAATAAATAAGACACATGAGCACTAGTAGCTGCAGGAAGAGAACTATTTTGAACTTTAAAATGCATTTTTAAAGGTATGTTAAATGTTAAAGGGTCAATGTAGACAAACCAGAACCAATGTGCAAATTTTCTGTTTATTTTCTATACTTTTTAAATTACAATCTACGAAAACAACAACAACCAAAAGGTCTTTTTAAAATCCACTATGTCACATAGTGGGTTTGAAACACAAACTTAAAACTTAATGTACTAGAAAATACTGCACAATTATTTACTGTGTTTGTTCCAGGCATGTTAACTGACTTTCATTAAAATTTAGTCACTTATAAAGAGGACAACAATTATGAGTAAATGTGAAAAAATTAGATATGTGCCATGCATAATGAAAAGGCCAGTAAGAATCTGTATGTCCTCCAAATACCAGAGAAAGACAGTTCCGCCTGATCCTTTGAATGAAGGGGTGGAGGAGACTAATTTCTTCCTAAATTTCTGAGGCCCCATCCTTTCAAGACAAGCAGAATATGGCTGCTCCTTTCAGAATGGCTGACAGTCTGTCATGTCTCTCCATTGCCCCTGATCCCCTCCCCTTCCTTCTTCTGCCTGCTTTATAAACTTCTAGAT
>NC_041234.1:27428057-27500557 GCF_002837175.3 Physeter macrocephalus | reverse complement strand
CCAGTTCCTAAACCTAAAATTTTTAAAACTTATCTACCAAAAAAACTAGATACATGAAAAGTTGATTGATACACATCAATGAGCATGCAAAGGAATGCAATCTGGTTTTAAATGATTAAAATAAGCAACTAAAAATTCGATCATAGTAGTAGTTGAAAGATAAACTCTAAGTTATATGGAAACTTCTCATAAAGTAAAAATACTCCAATATTATAAGCACATCAATATTATTATCCAAGAAAGAGTCCAGACGGGTGTCAAATTTTCATTTATCATCAAATTTCTACTCAGAAGCTAATCACCTGACAAGTTACAATGATTATAATATGCAGACAAATAGAAAGGTAATCATTTTATTACACCATCTTTAAATGAAAATCAAGGTATTTTAAGTTACAAATTCCTTAAAGAGGACTTGCTGAACAATCACCAACAATTTACATAATTTTACTTTCATATCTTAAGTGGAAAATGTGAATGAACTCTTCGAAACTGTAATGTAAATTACTGCCAGTCTGTATTTCCTCCCATCATCACAAACTAAAAAGTAGATATACCATACAGGTCTATCAATGGTCTAGTTTTCATTACAACTTGAGAAAAATATTTGAAAAGGTTTGCATAAGACAGTATTGAAAAAGCCTCTAATTATATTAATACCAGAGATAGAGGCTCCCCAGCTTTAGCAGTCATGCAGCATCCTCATTTGGGAAACCTCTGACTTAGAATCAGTTCAACAGTTTCTTAGACAACTTTCCCAGCTATATTACCTAAATTATAAAGCTCCTATGGACACTGGCCTTGAGGGGCCTGCAAAGCAAAGGCTGGGGCTCTGCCACTTACTATACAGTCATGTACAGAGGCTTCATGGCCTGTAAACTGAGGGTTCTTTCACTAGAATTATGTTTTTAAAAGACAGCAAATTTCCAAAGTAGGGTTAAGGGCGTATTTACTGAAAATGTCAGCAACTAAGCAACTCAGGGAATTAGATGTAATAAAGAAGAATAACAGAATTATAAGTTACAATCATAACAAAGGTTCTCATTTATTAACTACCAATTATACCTTAGCATTATAGGCATTCTTAGAAAAATCTCATGTTATCCTTTTAACAATCCTTTAATGTTTAAAGACACTGAACCTCCAAAATCCCATTCTCTCACCTACCCAAACAATTCTCTCCTATTTCTCCTGTGTTAATTTCCTCACCTTACTTACTCAACCTATAACCATTAATTATTTGATTTACACTTTCATCATACTCTCCTCCTGGAAAGACTTTATTCACTTGGCTTCAAGGGCATCCATCACTCACATTCTCCTACATCTACTACTACTACCCTCACAGGTCACTCCTCTTCTAGTTTTCTTTGCTAGTTCTTCAATTTCCTGACCTATTATACTGGAATGCCCCAAGGCTCAGTTTTGAGTTCTCTTCTTTTCCCAATCTATTCTCTCACCCCTTGGTGATTTCATCCAGTCTCGTCCATCTTTCCTAGTTGATCAGGCTAACTTAGTCGCCCTCTTTCTCAGCTAATCCTGTCGGTTCTACCACCCAAATGTACCCAAAAGTTGACCACTTCTATTGCTGCCACTCTGGGTCGAGCCGCCACCACCTCTTACATGGATTACAAAAGTAATCTCCAAGTGGGTCATATCATTTCTCCTTTTGCCTCCTTTAGTCTATCCACAGAGTACCAGAGAGCATCCAGGCAGATCACCTCACTCCTCCATTCAAACCTCCCTATAGTTTCCCATTTAACTCAGAATAAAATCCAAAATCTTTACAATTGCCTACAAGGTTGAACATGATTTAGCCAGCCTGTTTCCAGCTGGACCACATTTACCTCTCTTCTCACCCTGCTCAGCCATCATGCTTGCCACCTTGATTGTCTCTGAATATGCAAAACACACTCCTGCCTTAGGGCCTATTGCTCCTTTCTGCTCCCTACACGTGGAACACTCTTACCACAAGTATCTTCAAGGCTCACTTCTATAACTCAGGTCTTTATTCAAATATCCCCTTCCAGTGAAATCTTCCCTGATATTCCTATTTATAACTGCAACTCCTCTACCACCAATCTCTAGTACTCTCCAGCTCCATTTTCTAGTGTATTTTTCCAGAGAACTAATTGTAACATTACTTAATATTCTATATGTAATGCTTATTTACTGTCTGTTTACCTACATGAATTAACATTTAAAAAGTCTTAGAAAAAGAACTTATCTCAGTTTTATCAATAATATAAAGCTAGCCAGCAATAAGTCAAATATTTCCTTAGAGCTAGTAAAAGTATAAGCAATTTGGCAATACATATTCACAACTTTTTAAAACAATGCTCTTTGACCCTTCAGTTCTGCTTTGGAGCACCCGCTCCATGGAAACAATCCAAAATATAGGGAAACTATGAGGATAAATATTCAGAAGTAAAAACTTTTTCTCCCACTAGAGTAATACTTACCACTTAGCAAAGCACCTGATCTTGAGTAGGCAATATATGCGGAAATGAACTAAGAAACATCACCATAAATTGCTTAAGATGCCACTGTAAATTAGCAGTGGGTTTTGGGGAGTTGTATGATCTATTTTCTTTTTTTTTTTTTTTTTTTTTTTTTTTTTTAGAAATTTCTAACATTATCTGTGTAAATCTTATATGGAAAAGAAAATATACTCACATACATATAATACCGAGTCACAATGTAGTAATAACATTGTAGTACTATAAATGCTTATAAAAACAGTTCCTCAAACTTTTATTTCTTCTTCTCTCAAACTGCATAAAATCAAATGAAGATAACTATTATGGGAGAAGCCAACAAGGCAGTCAGTCCTATTACCTGAGTGGAGTTAGATAGTTGGTTTTTCCACGGCTCCTCTGCGCTGCTGGTCAGGTTTGTGCGGTTATGAGGTAGAGTGAGTGCGTTTCGCTGCAGGTAAGGCACGTTTCCATTACTTCCACTTCCTGTTATGTGATTATTGCCTATCAAAATAGTGTCTGTACTTCCCAGCGTTCTTGATGTGCTACAGGGAACATGGCCTGCAGAAAAGGGTCCATTGGCCAAAGGCTGCCCAGGGCAGGCAGGGCGGACTCCAGGCTGAGAGACGCTAGGCACTCTGGTCAGAGCAAGCTGTGGCTGCTGGCCAGAGACTGAGTTTGTAGGCAGTGATGAATCAGCTGTTGGCCCATTAGGAATTCCAGTAGATCGTACCTGTGCAACTCCTGTCTGTCTCATCTGTCAAAAAACAAATGAAAAATAAATGCTGCCTGTGTGGTCCATAGGGGACAGAATCAGAATATGAAGAATATATAACCAGGTAATCTCTGATTTTACCCTAACATTTAATTTCTCTAGGTTAAAAAATACCTTTTCATAACAAGAAATTGTTTCTTCACATTTAGATTAGCTTCCTCGGAAAAGCAAGAACCTACTTAATTTTTTAAGAAATATCCCTTTAGTAATGACAAAAGAAACCAGCTGAAAATTATGGAAAAGAAATCAAATTTACAGGTCTTTCCCCCATCACAAAATAGGGGATCTCAAAATTCCATTCTATCACATTTATATGCCAGATTCTGAGTTAAACAAGCTTGAAAGAACCCCACCTAAGTTTAGGATGTAGCTTGTTAAGTATTAAATAATATAAATAAAACTCATGCAGAATAACATGTAAATAAATAATAAAATACTAAGTCATGTTCAAAATCAAATTTATTGCTGTTTTTTCCTAAAAATCTGTCCATTATCAGTATTTTAAGAAGCACAGATTATTCAATTCCACCAAATACTGGTGGAAAGTAGAAGTGGGCATGAACATACTCTAAAATGATGTTCCAGTCAATAGAAATATTCGAAATGGTAACAAATTTTAGGGGGAAAAAATGCTATACACACTTGATGTTGCTGCATTAAGACAAACTGACTTTCCAGCTGTTCCAGCATCAGTTTCTGTGCTGGATTTAAATTATTTCTATTTGCACGGAGCTGTTCCAAGTGCTAGAAGAAGAAGAAAGGAGAATACAGTCAAAGACACATCTAAGAAACAAGCTCACTATTCTAAGCAACCTTTCCCTTGAAATGAGTAGATAAAACTCAGAATGCTGTCTAGTCAAAGATACCGATTTCTGACCAATGATAATCAACCCCAAGATGAAGTCCTTTAAGAAGTTTGAGAAACCTCAGAAGGTTTACTGTAATGTGATCTTTGAGATAAATGCGCATGAAATTCTACTCATCAGTAATTTTCAGGATTTACACAGAAAGTTCTTTGAGCTTAAAAATGCACTGTGACAAGTACACTCTAAGAAGCACTGTTTGGAATAGGAAAAGTCTGAAGACAACCTGACTGTCCAAAACTAGTGAGCTGCCTAAGTAAAAGTATGACACCTTCGTAAAGAAACATGATGTAGTCATGAAAGAATAAGGAAGCTCTTTATACACTGACATGGAAAGGTGTGTAAAATATATTAACAGTATATATAGCATTCTACCATTTGTATAAAAAAAGGAGAAAAACAGTAATAAATGAGAGAAAGAGGATGCGTATTTGCTTGTACATGCATGATATATCTCTGGAAAGACAGATAAGAAACTAATAACACTGGCTGTCTATTAGGAGGGGAACTGAGTGGGTAGGGGCAGGAATTAGACGGAGAATTTATATACCCTAAACTCATACTGAGGCAGTTTGAACCATGAGAATATATTTGGTGGGGGCGGGGGGGAGTGGAAAAAAAAAGAATGAATTATCTCTATTACTCTGGTAAATGTGGGTTCATTTTACTTATGTGCCTATTTATTGAGTTTACTGCCATTCAACTTTAAGAATTAATAGTTAAAAAACTTAAAACTTAGTACCTCTACTCTTCTTTAATGGGAAAAACAATCTGTCAAAAGCATATCTTACATACCTGTAATTTCTGTGGTGTCAAACACCATGAATGACCTTGTTGCTGTACTGGAGGATGTGACACTGCATGGCCACTACTCCAATTATCAGAAGTATTCTGAGGAAAATTGATAAAAAAAAAAAAACATTAAAGAATATTTGGTTAAATCCATAGACTTAATAATAATGACTAATGGAGGCCAAATGACTTTGAATTGGAATATTTACATATAAGATGTTTTGACATTTAGTTCTTTTAAAAATACTTTTTCATGCATAATAAATTTGGAAAATCATAAATTAAGAAAATATTGATTCTTTAATAAGCCACCCAAAAAGGCCCACCCCTAAACTATGGCCCAAATGGCTAACCTAAATACCACACTGTCCACTAGGTCCAACATTAAGTTTATTTCAATGTCAGTAGAAGGTGATGATGAAAAGTGTGTTGAGATCTTAACGGCAGGGAGATGAATAAAATGATTTGATGAATGCAAATTTATCCCTACTTTCTATATTTAATATGATGCTAAGAATTTGGGATAGAAAAACTCAAACCTTTCACTCTTTGATGTCCACAGATTTAAAGTAAAGGACAGGAGATGTTCAAACTGCACAAGTTCAGGGCAGTTAGGAGTTTCTTTTTTGACTGGGATTTTTCTATTTCTCTAAAATATATACCTTTGTTGGACTAGATGTTCTTTTCCTCTTGGCAGGACTGGACAGGTCATCTACTTGACTAGAAGGAATCATGTGTAGTGGCAAGGATTGCTGTGAAATTGGTGTTTGACTGAGGCCTAATACAGGTTCAGTATTTGGATGATGAGGTTTACATGCCTAAGAATCACAGAAGGAAGACAAAAATAGGGTTCTATATATTCTTAATTCATTCCTTCAAATTGTAAAACTTTACAAGCTGCATACTTTTCAAAGCTATGTGGACATCGCTGATAGCAATTATTGAAAATCAAAATCAAATGAATCATCAATGGAGGAAAAGTGTACCTTCCTTTGAAAAACTTGCTTTAAAAAATAAACCACTGCAGCATTACTTTAAGAAACCTCCTTCAAAATCATGAAAATGCACAAAGGTTCTAAACTGGCACCCCAAAATTTCTTCCCATTATCAGAGGGAGTTTTAATTTGATCTAGATTCCCTTCACAATTAAATCAAGAGGCTTTTCATTAATGAAAGCCTCCTGTGCTTAGTAAAATACGCTTGACCACTACAGATTGAAAAGAACCCTTAAAGCTGGGCACCTGCAGAACATAACCCAACTTCTCACCTGCTGTGCTGTGTTCATGGCACCCTGCCTGGAGGTAAGCTCTGCGGGGATTGGTAGGCTCCACGCCTCCTCAATACTAGGAAGTAATTTAGTTTTATTCTGTAGACTACCTTGTGGAAGGTTACACAACTGAGCCTAGGAAAAATTATGTAAAAAGCAAATTTAACACAAGCCTAATTGAGTAAGAGCAAGTCCACTAAATCTTCCTAAATGCTATAACTAATTGTTTTTAAAAGAAAATAGATTCTTAATTTGGGGTTTCAGAAAGATACTAAGTATAATGAGGGAAACCGGAATATAAACCTTTGTGAGAATTAAAACAAAGCTGAGCTCTGTTTTCAGAGTTCTTATAGCTGTCTTCTCATGAAACTCCAAGCAAGAGTGAAAGACAGTGTTTGTGTCCTTTTCTCTAAAATGCTATGACAACTTAAAAATGTAGACAGTACATAGAAAAAAATTATGTAAATTAATATGCATCAACAGAGTAAATGTGCAAAAGAGCATCTTTCAAAATACTGCATATCTTACTTAAAATGAAAAGTAAAATAATATTACAAGCTATGGTATGTTTACAAAATATGGAAACAAATTATAGACATCAAAACACAGCTAGACAACTTCCCAGCCACCCTCCTCCTGCCTGAGTGTCATGGGGAAATATGTGCCTTTAAAAAACTGCCATTTAAACATTTTACCTGTAAATACTTAATTCGTGCTGCAAGTGCAGAGGTATTACTACAACTTTTGCTTCTGGTTGCATTTAAGTAGCATTTAATGGCATCCTGAGGCTGGTTGCAGGATTCATAGAGTGTGCCTAGGTCCATCCAGGCTGCAGCATGGCCATGGTCCAATTGTACAGCACAAATATAGGCCTGTAAAGCATCCATAGGCTGATTTTGCTGCTGATATAGCACGCTGGAAAGAGATATTAAGAAAAAATAAGTTGACTAAGAAGAACTGCTTAGCTTCATAACATGATATAAGCCATGAAGTACATTATATGTGATGCAACCATCTTTGTGTATCAATTATAATACCATTATTTTTATACAAAGTCTTACCCTATTGAACACCATGTATCTGCACTTGCTTCTGATTTATCAATAGACTGCCTGTAAGATATAAAGGCATCCTGAACTTTCCCAATACTTGAATAGCACCTGAGAGGGGAGGGAAAAATCAAGAAAATACGATTAATACTGACTGATTAATTAATTAATTTGCTGAATGGATGGACTATATGTCAAAGCAAATAAAAACCTAATAAGCTAACATATTTATGTGAATGTGTGTACATACATGACAATAATAATGTACATTATAATTAACCCTTCAATAAACTATATTATAGTCTATCTGATAGTGTTTATCAATACAGCATGCTTTAGCACCTATTAAAATAATTAAAGGCCATATCACTTCAATATTATAATACTGAGTTACGAACACACACACACCCACTACTCTACTTATACAGCTTGATCTCTGGTTTTCTATAGAGTAAGAACATAGAGTTAAAAACCAAGAAAAACACTCTATGTTGGTAAGACTTGCTGAATCAGATTTCAATTCTCCTTTCTTAAATAATGAGGGCAAAAATTCTTTAATTCATACAAAATACAAACATAAGAAATACTATCAAGCTAACTATCAAGAATAGTATAAAATAGGATTAAGTACAGTATTTAATGACTAGTAAGGGTAGCAAGGTATGATTAAAGTTTCAAGGACCTGCCATTTTCTTAATGTAGATGTACCTGATGGATACACAGAACAGCAGCTGAAATTATAAATACAGAAATTATCTTTAGTGTTTGGCACTAAGGGAAAAAAATAAATAAAATCCAGTTCGTCTTCAAGGAGCTTACAATTTAGTTGAGGACTGAAGACACATTATAACTGTCATGATGTCATATCAAATGGCTAGCACAGACAGTAAGTGGTCTGAGAATTTAGGGTAGACACACTACTGGGGGTTTAGGAAAGACAAGAAAGGGAAGGGTAAGAGTAAAGGAACGGAATATGTGTAGATGCATACTGTTTAGATCAGTGATACCCAATTACCAGCCAGTATATGGCAATTTGGCCAAGCAAACGAAATGGAAAAACAACATACACATACATACATAAATTTTCCATTAAACTAATATTTGTATTGTAATTGACTTATTTTGAAATACTATTGACTGAGTAAACAGCAAGAAAAAAATTTAAACATCAAGTACTCCAAAAGTGTGGGAACCACTGATTCTGGCAGAGAAGGTGAGAAAAGGCATTTTGAAATGCTGCTTGAACAATATGAGCAAAACTTAATATAAGATAGCACAGATACAAACAGTAGAGGATTTTAAATCCAACCCAAGAATACCCTGAAGTTTGTTCTTCTAACAAGGGGAATGGCATGATGAAAGTACTTTATAGGAATATTAATCTGCTAACGACATGTAGGGATAAACTGAAAGGAAAATAAGTTATGGAGAGTAAAAAAAAGAAGGCAGTTATATTCACTGGTTTGGAATACGCCAAAATTAGAATGAAAGTAATGCAAGTAACAACAAAGAAAAAGACAGGAGAAACAATAAACCAAAAAAACAGATAAAGACTTTGTGACAGACTGATTAGCTATTCATGGGGGTGGGGTTATAATTTAGTTTTTAAGCCTGATTAAATAGAGGGAAAAAAATGGTGTTATCATTGGCAAAAATTAAGAAGAAGGAGCTGGTTCATCAGGGAAGAAAATGATGAATGAGGTTTGAAATATGCCGATTTTGACATGAGGTGTGGACATTAAAATGGGAAATGTTAGGTAAAGAATGGGAGATGTGGTCCTGGTGTTTAATACCTTGAAGTGTAGAAATCTAGACTTGGAATTCATCCATATGAAAGAGAGGGTATAAGAACATAGGATACCGACAAAGGAGAGGTAAAACTAAGCCTAAGCAATCACTAATATTGTGGTTGGGGCAATATAAGAAAGGTGAGTGACTGAGACAGAGAAGGCAGTGTCAGAGAGCATCTGCAAACTGTTTTATGAGAAGGGAATTTAGGACAAGAGGGCATTAACAATGCCAAACAGGGAGAGACACCACAAAGAAAGGGAATGCTTAACACACAGTAGAAAACGTGCTGTTTGTTGTTGTTAAATCAAAGCCAATCGCAGATTTATAGACAAATTTGCCTAACCGCTGGGAGGAATACGCAGTAATTCCCAAAACCAATGTTTTCATACTTGATTCCTACAAAATGAAAGTAGGAAACCAATGTGCCCAAATACAGATGTCCCAATCCAACTGCCAACCATTTTTCCTCTAATAAAACTTAACTAGGTTCCCCTGAGACAGCGCTGTGTAATTGAAAAAGCACTGGGTGTTGAACCTAGGATCTAGTCCCTGCTCTGATATTAGTTACCTGCGTGATTGTGACCTTGGACAAAACATTTTACTCCTCTGAGCTCACTTTCTAAAACATCTGCAAAATGACAAGGTTTACAGGGTGAACTAGGTGACCTCCTGGTCCTTCTCAGCTCTAACATTCTATAGTTCTGTGATAACACAGTCAATGATTAGTACCAGTTTAACAGCATTACCACATTACACTTTTGTTATGATATACACATGCCAAATGACAAATTCAATCTTCAACACAGACCTGAATGCAGAGGTAAGTAATAAAATGCCTCAGAAATATTAGGGTCATCAAATCCCAAAGTTGCTTACTGACACTTGAGATCTTCCTTCAGAGCTTTAATAACTTCTAAAATACAATTTATTTATAAAAATTTTCTCACAACAAAATAGATTTGAAGCAACACATTAGAAGTCAGCAAAAGAGGGTAAGAAAAGTAAACATCAAGGAAAAAAAAAGTCTAAACAGTCCTCAAATTATATTACAGATAAAAAATAATGAACACCAACATGATAATCTTGAACCCCCAAATAAGTTAAACTGTAGTAAGTATCCTTTAACTGAGAAGTCAGTAAACTATAGTTGGAAAATTTTACCCAGAAAGATTCAAATAAAAGCATCTCAATGATTTAAAATGTAAAACCAGTTAATGCTGGGGGGCGGGGGGGGGGACCTCCTATGGAATAGTGCTCACCAAGCTGAAAATTACAGCATTACTAAGATAGTAATTTTGGGGAATTCCCTGGCAGTCCAGTGGTTAGGACTCGGCACTTTCACTGCCAGGGCCGGGGTTCAATCCCTGGTCAGGGAACTGAGATCCCGCAAGCGGCGCGGCCCGGAAAAAAAAAAAAGAAGTAATTTTTGATGTTTTGTTATGTATTAATTTTCCATGCCTAGAATTAAGAAAAAATTATATTAAAAAGACATCCACACTATTGTACTGTATTAAACTACTGATCTTTATCTTAGGTCAAAAGGAAAATACTTTCTAGTACACATCCTTTTAATCTATATTAAAAGAAATTTTCATATATAAACATTAACACTAGAGGCAATGACTAGGCAAGGCCCTACTTCCCAGTACTAGACCTCCTTTCTGGTCACTGTATGAAGCCTATCACTGCACAATACTAATAGTAGTAACAGAGCTAGCTACAAATGCAAATGGTGTTCAGTTAGTTCATTTATTCCATTTATTGAATAGCCACTTTGCTAGGCAGACAGATACAAAGATGGTAAGATCCAGTTTCTGCTCCCAAAGATCTTGAGTGAAAGAGACAATATTTGGACTCTCAAGCTTTATTAATAAGCAACCCAATTTAGATGATTTTACAAGCTTGGGAAGGAATCAGAAAATCCCTGCTAAAAATAGCAACTTTTCCACTCAACTCTTATTGTATATTATTAATGAATAATCAAATTTTTTTTAAAGAAGGAAACATCTTAATATTATTCCCTCTCATACAAATATACTTTGCTATATTTAAAGGAAAAAAAAATGAAACCATACAAAATACTAAAATTTAACGTGACTATGTGGCAAACTCACTCTAAGTAAAATACTATAGAAAAGAGGAAAAAAGCTTAAAATTAAAACAAAATAGGATAATTTCCGAAGAATTCATAAAATTAAAACCTTTAGAATGGGAAGGTACCTAACAGAGAATCTAACCCGGGGCTTCGCAACCTCAGCACCATTGACATTTTGAGCCAGGTAATCTTTTACTGTAGAGAGCTGTCCCACTAGATGCCAGTGGCACTCCCCATAGTTGTGATAACCAAAATGTCTCCACAGACATTATGAAATGTCCTCTATGGGGCAAAATAGCCCCACCCCCACCCCCAGCATTGAGAACCACCAATCTAATTCTCTTATCAATAGAAAACTGAAGCCTCAAAAGGTTTAACTGTACCATCCATGATTCCACAAATAGTAGCCTAGCCAAGACTTGAATCCAAGTATCTCAGCTCATAGTCGAATGATCTTTCCACCATACTGCAAAAGCTAAAACCAATTAGGAACCAAAAAACAATCTGATAATGGTCCAAAAATATATTCTATCAGATACATATACATGAGGTATGTTTCAGATAATCAGTAAGCAAAATTCAGACATTCAAAGTACAAAAGAAGTTTATAGGCTTGCAAAAAACTATTTTCACTACATGTCACTTCTCCTTTCCAACAAATCCAATAATAATGTATCTACTTTCGCCTGTGATTTGAGATCTACTATTAATGTCTATTCTAAGGTATCTATCACTAATCAAAATGATAACTAGCAAAGTTCTACTGACTACTGGTAGTCACCAGGTAGAATGAAAAATTCTCTGTTCTGTTAAACAGACATATAAAGAAAACACTAGAAATCAAAAGGAAAGACATAAATAGTTGAATGAAAAATTACTATCTGCTATGACTTTTTAAAAACCAGCAATAATTTAAGTCAAATGAAAATTCAATAAGCAAAATAAGAAACGTCCTGATAGACCAGATATGCTGAAAGAAAACCACCACATTCAGCTTTATTTTTTAACTTCTAGAAATCTGTTATAAAATACTTAAGAGAGAAAATACACTGATCAAGTTATTAGTAAACTAATATTTTAGATCATAATTCAAAACTCTTAGCTGGAATAAACAAAAGCAAAACCTAAGTGTCTGATAAATCAGTCTTACCTTCCGAGGAAATACCAGGACTGGCCAGAATTAGGATCTGCTTCCAAGGACTTTTGGAGATATTGAATAGCATAGCTTTCCTTGGTGGCTTTATCTCCCAGGAGATCCACAGTATGATGCATCCAACCTATAGTAAGTGATTAAAGATATTTACCTAAATGACTTAATTATTCTTCTATTTTAAAGAATACCAAGCAGAAAACAAACAAGTAAAAAATACTCTTTTCAGTAAATTTATTCATTTAGCTTGGCATACACACTCCCAAAATTAAGAACTGTCAATTCTGGCCTAAGAAAGTCTGTTTTTAAAGTACAGTCAAAGCTATGAAGACCTTTCATTCCAGAGAAATTAAAACAATTTTAAGCATTGACTTATCACTTAGTAGACTGCAAACTACAGTTCTTTTATTCTCTGATTTTTGTATTTGAAAAGATTCCAAGGTATAAAACAAAGAATATAAAGATGTTAAATCTTATTCACTGTTCCGTGTAAAAATTTATGTGCATTTAAGAATCTCCAAGACAGTCTATTATTAACCCAATGTTTATTTCCAAGGAGTAAATATAAGCTATATAATCAATGATAGTTCAGAGTAAAACACACACATACAATCCCACCTTATTGGCACTGGCTACATATTTTCACACCTTATAAAATAAAAACTATAGAGCATTTGACAATTTTTTAAAACCCCAAGGCTATAAGAAAAGTCCATTCAAATGGTGCAAATAAAAACGGTACAAAATGGGTAACACAAATGTTTAATAAATAAATTTAGATAGTGCATAATCTCATATGTGGAATCTTAAAAAAGTCGAATACACAGAAGCAGAGAGTTGAATGGTGGTTACCAGGAGCGGTAAGGTTGGGGAAATGGGGAGATGTTGGTCAAAGGTTCACAGTTGAAGTTATGTAGGATAAGTAAGTCTAGAGAACATACAGCATTACAACTGCAGTTATTAATATTGTAATATATACTGGAAACTTGCTAATGAGAGAGTAGATTTCAGGTGCTCCCACCACACAAAAACAAATGGTAACTATGTGAGGAGATGCAAATGTTGACTAGTTTGACTGTAGTAATCATTTCACTATGTACAGGTGTATCAAAACATCATCTTGTACACCTTAAATACAACTGTTATGATAAATAAACAAGCAAGCAAGCTGGCTATGGAAGTAATCAAAAGACTTGATCATGGACTAGTGTATTCTATACCTTCAAGGCACACAGGAATAATTTGATTTAATTTGCCAGGGAATCATATTTCAGTTGTGGATCAATTCAAGTGCATAAAATCAGCTGTTCTTTGTGTATAGTCCACAGTACATAAAACAAATAAGGACCCTTATTTTCTGGCATTTATTATAGTTGCTGTGCTCCAAAAGACACTTTAAAAGGATTGAGTTACCATGTTTTACAGAAATATAAGTCAATCACACATCTATTCATCTGTTCTTCCCTTACCTCTCCTACTATTACTAGTAAGAACAGGACCTACCGTAGCAGGCTCTAAAAGGAGTTGCTTAATTTAAGCAACAGTGACAAGAAAGTAGGAAGGATTGATGTGCAGGCATAAATTAGACTCAATTAGGGGAAGTACCTTCCGTTTCAAAACCATGAAAAGTTTACCTATACACTCTGCCAAAGAAGACAGGTAATTCAAACGATTTCAATCTATTTCTTAAATTTAAAAGGTATATACGCATTTTTGCTATTGACACATTCTTCGCTGCAGCTAATTAAAAAACAGCTTGTATTCAAATATTAGCTGAATGAGTAAGCTGTCTGAAGGCATCACTTTGTTCTTTTTACTAACACAAAAGCTTTTTTGCTATACTAATAAACTTGTTTTAATTTAAGGATACAAATTCACATTACTCAAACACTACATGTAATCATTAAAAACAGAACTTTACTATAATTTTTAAAAGTATGGATAATTCAAGGAAAATTCTAACCAGAGATTAAATTAAAAACAAAGCTAAAAATAAAACCTTTATATGAAAGCAATGTGTTTATTTTGTATAACCGATCACATAATATGCATTCATATCATGAAGATAAGTGATAAAGTCTAAGCTTAAATAATTTTAAAATTACATTAAAAATAGTCACATCATGAAAACATTCATATTACTACAACGTTGGCTAAAACTTAAGAGTCAATTATTTGCCCAGACCAAAAACAAATTTTAAAAAGCTGGCGGGGGGGGGGGGGGGGGGGGGGACGGACAGGACCAAAAAAACCCCTGAAATACCAAATGCAGACAAGAAACATAACTCAATCACCAAGCAACAAAATTAAATGTTGGAGAATTCCATCATTATCTTCTTGGTGATAGTGACACATTATATCCAGATTACTACATTCCTTCATCTTCAACATTACAACAGAACTGCATGTGTAGAGAAACTATATATAGTGTTAGATGTTCCACAATTCTTACATAAAATGTTTTAGTTAGTATTATCAACAGAGCTATGAAAGCAAGCTCACCAACCACTAAGGGACTTTAGGTAAATCACTTAACTTCATTGAGTACTAAGCATATCTGGCACAAAGAAAGTATTCAGTCCCCCTCACCCATGGGTTGAGTACTAGAGTATAATTTTGAGGATTTAAAAGGACAAGTTGCACTAAAGAACTGTAATGAGATTGACTGTGAGATAGACAATGCTCGGCAGAAGGTGGAAACATCATGGGTTCAGATTAATTCTATCAACTCTGGGGAAAAGGAAAGAAAAGAAATAGGGTACATGAGCCACGTATTTACCATCTGTGACATGTAAAAAACATAAAGAGATGTACTTATAACACACTAAATGTATATTATTACATACCCAACTGTTGTAAGACAGTTGCTTTTACTTGTGCAGAAAGGTTTTCTGTCTGCAAAAGTTGTTCATAAGCTTCCTTTGCAGAATGATACTTCCTCTAAAGAGCAGGAAAAACAGATTTAAAGAAAATAAAATTAACATCTTTAAAGAACTAGCTCATATGTTAAGTTTTATATGATACTGATATTTTAGCGTATTTTTAAAAATCAACTGAAAGAGAAAAGCGCCTTACTGAATGTTTCTCTAACTCTAGACAGTTGGGGTTAATAGGCCATGTTTCAGAGTATCTAACACCAGTAAAACATTCAATATAACAAAGTATCATTAAAACATGACCTTTAACAATTTGCCAAATCTCAATAGTTAAAAAAAAAAAAAATCATCTCAACCTATTTAATAACATAAATGATTTCAACTTTACTTAATAACACTAATGAAACCAGAAAAGTATTCTACTTCCAAGTGCATCATCTGTCTGCCTAGAAATACCAAGTTCCAAAGCAACTTAACAGGAACAATAGAGCACATGTCAAAAATGCTTTAAAAAAACTAAGTGCAAAAGTAGTTGAAACCTAAGTTTAAAAGATATAGATACTGGTATATAAAATATCCTATGAAAAATTTTAGAATACATATATGATTTTGAAGACAACAAACCTCCCATAATTATAGTCTAATAATGTTTGCAATATTTAAGATTCCTTGGGCAAAACTCTAAATGAAACCATTTACCCACAGTTCTCATCCCAAAAGTACTAATATGACTGAAACCCATTATTGCTACAGTCCTAAAACTTAAAACCTCCCCACCACCACCCCCAAAAAGGGGAAAAGCCAACAAAAGAAAACCTCATAAATACTATCTTTAAAAAATACTTGGCAGAACAATGAAGTGGCTTTCATTCATATCACTGACAGTACACAGCTGCCTGAGCAAACAAATCTTTCTCCCCCAAAACATAGGTAGAAACACGAAACTAGCTGTGTGAGCCTCAGGCAAATCACCTGAAATATGATTCAACAGCCATAAAACAGATGTAGTGCCTGATCTTTCTATCTAGAGTTGTTCTAAGGATCAAATGAGAATAAAAAAGAGCTATGGAAACAAATAAGGAGCTCTATGAATGCAGTACGTCAACATGAGGAAGATTTGAAAGAACTGTCCATTGAGATTAACAGTAGTTATTACATAAACTTTTATTCATCAAGTAAATGAGTTCTCTTTAAACATTAATCTGGTCTGAAAAAGTAAATTAGACAATTAATGAAGGATAAGGATCAAGTTATTCAACTCAGTTCCTTCAACTGATAAATATTTGTTGAACACCTAATACATAACAGGAACTGCTTGGGACTACAGTGTAGTCAAGAATACAGATATAAAAACAAATAAAACATACTGTACTGTTAAAAAAAAATACTGTACTGTGTAAAATAACAGTATGATATTTCCCAGAGGAAGAAAGAGCATGTGGTAAATTTAGAGTACTAGCACACTGGGCAGAAAATGCAGAGACAAGCAGACAACTTCACAAAGACCTTCCTAAACCATGTTAAAAGACTATAGACTGTATCCTAAGACAATGGGGTACCAATGAAATAAGTTCAAGCAATATGATCAAATTTATATTTTAGAAAGAGCCCTTTGTGGAATTACCTCAACAAATGCTAAAACATACTTCCAAACACTAGTAATAATCATAAAAAAACCCAACATACTTGAAAAGCTTGTTGCATCGTATTGAGAAACATCAAGTTTGATTTCTACCTCCTATTATATACAAAAAACTGGCATCCACATTAAAGACCTAAATATGAAATGTAAAAGTATAAAACTAAGAGAAGAAAATGAAGGAGAGTATTTCTTTGAGATGTGAAAGAATATATTCAACCTGGCCAAAATGGCACAAATAAGGAGGAGTAAGGATCTGACTTGAAACACATAAGCAGAAAAATAGGCAATGGACATAAAAACCAACACATAAAAGGTGAAAAACATGTAAAGAAGTGTACACCTCTAGAAATCAGAAAATGCAAGTTTAAATGATATACTACCTTCTACCCATCAGATTGGCAAACATAAAGTTGGGTAGTTCTTAGTATGGTGGGGATGTGAGTAAAGGAAAATGCTCATGCCTTGCCTGAAGGGAATTTACTCATGAAATTAGGTATGCAAACATGCTCCAATCTAACAATCTCACTCTTGGGATATATATACCAAAGGAACCTTCCCAGAGGTAATGTTGTAAATGGTACTATTTGTAGTACCAAGGAGATGGACAACCTAGGTCTATGTCACTAGGTGAGTGGAAATATAAAATATGATGGATGCTTACAGCAGAACATTAAGTAGCAACTATAAACAGTATATAAAAGCAACATGAGTTTATCTGTAAAGGTGTTTAGTATAAAGTTTTGTCTCTGGTAATGCTGAAGTAACACTTCAGACAGCTTTAAATTCTGGATAAAATATAAAAGTTAACTATCAGAAAGTACTGAAAAGAAACAAAATCAGGCAAAAACAGAAGCTAATACTTAGAGGAAGGGAATGGCACTGGTTTAGTAACCCCATTTTTCTAGGATTTTCACCTGATGGCAGGCCCCAACTGGTATCTGGTTGGCTAGAACTCAAACAGAAATCAGCAATCTTACTAGCTTGAAGAATCAGAGGACAGACTTTGAAGCTATCACAAGAGCTGGAAGTGAGGGGAGAAGAAATCCCAGAAAGGAGAGGGAGAGAAAGAACAACAAATTCTGCAGTTAAACTGCTCAAATCCCTGGTTGACCACTGAACTATGCATGAACACAACAGATGTTCAGCAGCCTAAAAGAACTAAAGAAAGAGATTTAGCTGTTGCCAACCACAGGGATGACAAAGTTTCATGTGTGACTTGAGCAAAGTTAACTGGCTAATAAAACAAAAATATCACCTTCAGAAAAATATAATAAAATCACTCTCCACGATGTATTATTCATGATACCCAGAATAAAATTACCAGACTTGTAAGAATCAGGAAATTTTTACTCATGTTGAAAAGAATAGGAAATTAATGAAAACCAGCCATGAAATGACTCAGATGTTGACATTGCAAATAATTTTAAAGCAGCTATTTTAACAATGTTCACAGATGAAAAGGAAAACATAATCATAAGGAATGAATGGACCAAAAATCAGAGCACGTAAAGAGAAATTAAAAGAGAAACACAAGGAAATTCTAGAAATGAAAAATACTAATTTGAAATTTTTTTTTAAAGTTACTGGAAGGACTGAATAGCAGATTAAAGACTTAATTGGAGTCCAAGGAGAAGAGAGAAAGAACGGGGCAGAAAAAATATTGACAATATAATGGCTGAGAACTTTCCAGAAGTGATGACATCAAAATCCCATATCCAAAAGACTAAAAAAAACCACAAGTAGTATAAATATAAAGGAAAAACCAATACCTAAGTACATCATAGTCGCATACTTAAGAACCAAATGTAAAGAGAAGAACCTTGAAAGCAGCCAGAGAAAAACCACAAAATACAAAGGATACAACAAGAATGACAGCCAACTTTATGTAACCATATCAGTAACTGAATTAAATATAAATGGACTAGATATTCAAACAAACAACGGAGACTGCCAGACAGATTTACAAAAGTGAAAGAAAGCCAAAACCACAGTACTTGTAAGATATGCACTTTTTCATATAAGGATTCAAACAGGCTGAAATAAAAGGATGGGAAAAGATACCATGTAAACTCTAAGTATTAGAAAGCTGAAGTGACTAGGTTCAGATCAGATTAAGATGGCTTCAAGGCAAAGAGTATATTACCAGAGAGAAAGAGGAATATTTCATAATGATAAAGGACATATCAGGATGAGATAACAATAACAAAGCTTTAAATAAATGAAGACTGACAGAATTAACACTGATAAAATACAATTAATCTATGTAATTTATTCCAATTTCACCAACTGTCCCACTTATATCCTTTTTCTGGTCCAGGATCTAACTCAAAATCCCATGCTGTGTTAAATTAGCATGTCTCTTTACCATCCTCTAATCTGGGACAGATACTCAGTCTCTGACTTTCATTACCTTGACACTTAAAGCAGCGGTCCCCAACCTTTCTGGCACCAGGGACCATTTTCGTGGAAGACAATTTTTCCACAGACCGGGGATGGGGTGTGTTCCCAGGCGGTAATGCGAGCCATGGGGTGGGGGTGGGGGGTCAGGCAGTAATGCCAGCAATGGGGGAGCTGCAGATGAAGCTTCGCTCACTCGCCCTGCTGCTAACCTCCTGCTGTGCGGCCCAGTTCCTAATAGGGGTTGGGGACCCCTGACTTAAAGTACTAGCTAATTATTTTGAAGAATGGCGCTTTCAAATTAGTAAGCACCTTGTGGAAAGATATTCAACATTCCTCATACATTAATTAATTAAAATTCTACAGTAAGAAAAAGGTGACCCCTTTCCCCGTTTATTTATTCAATTATTCACTTATAGCAATATGAATATATTTTATTCTATATCTTATATACCACTATTATAATTGTTTCTAAACTTGTGTCAACCCCGTTTCCCTCAAGTTGGCTCCTTTATCTTTCCACATGCCCATCACTTTTTGAGCACTTCCTTACTTTTTGGCACCACGAAATGTTCCAGGGCTCATCTAGTAGTTTCCCTGCCTAAGCCCTGGAATCACCCACTTCTCCCCAAGAATTCCTGATTCCTTTTATTGAAGAATTGGATTTAGAAACAAAGATCTGGGTGCTAGTACATTCACTGCTGACAAGGTGGGTCACTGCTTCTAGGCCCTTGCAGGAAACAGAGCTAGGAAATATATTAATGTATACACACACACACACACTCTTACATCTCTATTTCTATCCAACTCTCTATTTCCATAAATAACCTATGTTCATAGTGATCCCTCCAATTCCAATCCAACAACACAGAATTCAGTCCAGCCTTTCTTCTTTTCTTACTTGTAAGTTCTCTGACACTGAAAATCTGGTTCTCACTATCCACAATACATTTACTTAATTGTTTACCCCTAATATTTACATAAAATAGTTGCAGAATTTCTGTCCATATCCCTGTGAGAAAGTAACTGTAGTGGAAGATTTGTTTACAGTTCTTTTGTCTCTAGCCTTACACTACAGAGTCAAAATACTATTCTCCAAAGTTATTTAGCTTAGTTCTTTTCATCCCTACCCCTCAGTATACTTTTATGTTATTCATTTGTAATACACAGTTAGGTTCATTTGTTACTGTTTACATTCTATTTTGGGCTAACTCACATTCTGGTTGGTCTTAATTATTCAATGAATTTTGGGGTGGGTATGTGAAACATAACCAGGTTCTAGGAGTTAGAGCTACATAAAAAGTATACTCAAGATAAGTTCTACTCCCTACTACCCCATTCACAACCATTCCTGGGTAGGTAACCAACCTCACTTGTTTCTGGTTTATCCATTTTCAGTATTACCTGTGCACAAGTGGGACGTGTATCTTGCTTTGCACATACATAGTTTCTTTCACAAAGGGTAGCATATTATACTTTTATACTTCACATTTTTTCCACTTAACAGTATATCCTGGAAATCATTCCATATAGTGATTTACCTAGGTCTTCCTCATTCTTCTCTAAAGCTGCATGGCACTCCACTGCCTGAATGTACCATGATTTATACGTACAACCATTCTCCTATGTATGGACATTTAGGTTGCTTCCGATGTTTTGCAATCACAAACAATGTTCCAAAAGATATCTTTGTGCCTATATATTTTCATATTTCTGGAGGTATATTTTCATATTTCTGGAGGTATATTTTCAAGGTAGATTCCTAGATTTGGGATTGTTGAGTCAAAAGGTAAGTGTATATAGAGTTTTGCTAGATTACTGCATGTACTTTTGTTAGATTATTTTGTTCCAGATGGGGTGTACCAGTTTGCATTATCACAATGCATGAGAGTGCCTGTTTCACTACCATAGCCACTTAAACTTTTCACCAATCTCACAGGTAAGAAACTGTATTTCAGTGTGCTTTAATTTGCATTTCTTTAACTGGGTGCGTTTGAATACTTTTTTCACATGCTTAATGGCTGTTATATCTTTTTTGTAAAGTGTCTGCTCATGTCATTCTTCCCAGTTTTCTATTGGGTCTTGTTTCATTGTCTGTCAAATTTTAAGTTTGTTATATATCACAGATATTAGCCCTTTGTGCTATATGTTGTAAACATTTTCTCCCAGTTTCATAGGTGTCCTTTGAATGTACGGTTTTTTTGTTTTGTTTTTATTTTGCCATGCAGAAATTATTTTTATGTTGCTCAAACTGATTGGTCATTCTTTTTATTGCCTCTGAATTTTGAGCCATAGTTTAAAACTTTAAAAAGCCTTTTTCCTACATCAAGGTTGAAGAAGAATTAATGTTTCTTCTAGTATTTGTACAATATCAATGT
Organism: Physeter macrocephalus; assembly: GCF_002837175.3. Lineage (NCBI taxonomy): Eukaryota > Metazoa > Chordata > Mammalia > Artiodactyla > Physeteridae > Physeter > Physeter macrocephalus. The sequence continues at coordinate 27,479,005 of NC_041234.1, read as the reverse complement.
TTACATTTTGATCCTAATTCATCTGTAGTAGTTTATTCTTGTGAATAGTTTGTGTTATGGGTCTAATTTTATCTTTTTCCAAATGGCTACCTTACTGTCCCAGAACCAGGTATGAATAAATCTACCTTAGCTAAAGGAATGTAAGATATTACCTTTATCATATACTCAATTTCTCTATGTACACTGGATCTTTTTCCTGGCCTTTCTATGATATTTCACTGGTCTATTTGTCTAGTCACATGCCAGTACAATACTTTTAATCATATAGGCTTCCTTGTAATATTTTAATATCTAGTAGGGTTAATATAACCCATACAATCCCTACCATCACCACCAGTGTTATTCTGGCTATCCTAGAATGTTTCTCCATGTCAACTTACCTAATTGCTTTAAAAAGTTTATTAGTAATTTTTACTGATGTTGTATTACATTTAAAAACTAACCTAAATTCCCATGAACATCTTTATACTATTGTCATAGTATCTCTTTTAAGTTTATTGTTAAGTATTTAATTACTTTGCTGTTATTACAAATGGCAATATTTTCTAACAGTGTGCTCTCTAATTATTGTTGCTGAAAGCTATTAATTTCTGTATGTGCCTCTAATTGATTTTTCTTGTCTAACTGCATTGGTTAATACCTATAGTACAATAATGAGGAGTAATGAAGACAGAGGGCATCTTTTGCCTTGCTCCTGATTTTTGTGAAAATGCCTCTAGTGTTTCCCTTTAAATAAGATACTGACTTTGGAATTAAAGTACATGAATTTATCATGATAGGAAAATAACCCTTAATACCTATGTCCAAGAGTATTTTTAATTGGGAATGGGTATTGAGTTTATCAAAGGCTTCTTCAGCATCTATGATGATAGTGACTTGTTTTTACCTTTAGCTCTATTATTATGATGCATGATATTAATAGATTTCCTAATATTCAATCAGCCTTGTATTCCCAGAGTGAATACCACTTGGTCATAGTATATTATTTGCTTAATGAGGTAACAGATTGTTTGCTAATATTTTACTTAGTATTTTTATACCAATATTCATCAGTGATAATAGTTTGTATATTGATTCTTTTTTGTACTGTCTTTATCAGGCTTAGGCATCAATGTTACACTTGTTTCAAAAAGGAATGGGGGGAAACAGTATGTCACTTCCTCAAAAATTTTAACAGAATTACCACATGACCCAGTAATTCCACTTCTGGGGGTATATATCAAAAAAAATTGAAAGCTGGGACAAAAACAAATATTTGCACACTCATGTTCACAGCAGCATTATTCACAACAGGCAAAAGTTGGAAGCCAGGGCTTCCCTGGTGGCGCAGTGGTTAGGAGCCCGCCTGCCAATGCAGGGGACACGGGTTCGTGCCCCGGTCCCGGAAGATCCCACATGCCGCGGAGCGGCTGGGCCCGTGAGCCATGGCCGCTGAGCCTGCGCGTCCGGAGCGTGTGCTCCGCAACGGGAGAGACCACAACAGTGAGAGGCCCGCATACCACAAAAAAGAAAAAAAAAAAAAAAAAAAAAAAAAAAAGTTGGAAGCCACACGAGTGTCCACTGACAGATGAATGGATAAACCAAATGTGGTGTATACATACAATGAAATATTATTCAGCCTTTAAAAGGAATGGAATTCTGGCACATGCTACAATATATACAAACCTTAAAGACATTATGCTAAGAGAAATAAGCCAGACACAAAAAGACAAATACTGTATCATTCCACTTACATGAGGTACCTAGAATAGTCAAACTCACAGAGACAAAAAGTAGAATAGTGGTTGCCAGGGGCTGGGGTGAGGGAGGAATGAGGAGTTATTCTTTAATGGGTACAGAGTTTCAGCTTGGGATGATGAAAAAGTTCTGGATATGGATGGTGGTGATAGTTGCACTATAATGCGAATGTACTTAATGCCACTGAATTGTATACTTAACAAATGGCTAAAATGGTAAAGTTAATGTCAGGTATATTTTACAATTAAATAAAAAAGAAGACACCAAAGAACTGTGGCCTGTAGTTAATGTTTAGAAGCAGATTTTTGTTTCCATTATATTGTAAAAATATGCTATAGAATCAGTAAGTGCAGAAAGGACTTTAATTATTATCAAACACATAAGTCTCTCAAGGTCAGATTAAAAGCTGTTATAAGCCCCCTATCCGTCTCAAAAAAAGGAAAAGAAATGAGAAAGTTTCTCTCCATTTCTAGTGGTCTGGCATAATCTATAGAGTGCTCGAATTATCTGGTATTTAAAGGCTTGGTAGAATTCCCCTGTAAAACCATCTGGGCATGGTACTTTCTGTAGGGCATTACTTAATTTTCTCTGTTTCTTTTTATGAAAATTGGCTTTTTATAACTTTCCTAACTCTAATGAGGTCAATTTCTCTAATCCGTATTTCCCTGGGAAACAGTCCACTTTATTTAAGTTTTCAAATTCATTTGCATACAGGTCTGCTAAGCAGTCTTGTATGACTGTACTAATTTCTTCTGTTTCCATGGTTATCTTACTTTATGTATCTGTGCTTTATCTCTCATTTATCCTCCTGATCAAGTTAGTTTGTGGTTTATCTATTTTGTTAATTTTTTTCAGAATATTAAGGTTTTGACCTATTAATTAGATCTACTGTTTTTCTCTCCTTTTCACACTATTCATTTCTTTCAAAAAAAAAATCTTTCTTCCTCACAATATTGTTTTCCTTACCATGATTTTTGTTTGTTTTGTTAACATATTTCCTCACACTGAACTAATCTTGAATTCATGGAATAAACCCTAGGTAATCATGACATACTTACTGCATCTTTAAATGTCAGCTGGAATTTATTTTTCTTTCTTTAGAATTTTTGGATTTGTACAATATGCATAAATGAAACCAGTCTACAGTGTTTCAGTCATAAACTACTGCTAGTTAGAAGACAATGTTAAAAATGAAACTAGTAATTCTTATCAACAGTGTTATTCATAATACCATTATTTGTTATTATCTCTCAAGGGAGAATAGTTAAATTAGCTACAGTACATCTCTGCAAAGGGATACAATACAGCTCTACATGTACTGATAGGGAATGATTTCCAAAATATAATACTAAGTTAAAAAAAACAATTTAAACAAGATCAAGAGAGAACATATGTAACGGGCTATTATTTCAGTAAAATAAAAACAAATATATGTGCAAACATATATATGGATTTGCTTTTATATACACTGAGATTCTCTGGAAGGATATAAAAAAAAACACTGGTTATGGTGGGTGGTGGCTTTCGGGAGGGGAATAGGTGGCCAGGGAAAAGGAGGGAGGAGGATACTATACTGTGTATTCTTGCAGGCACTTTCATTTTGGATTATCTACTCAAAAATAAGTAACACTGTAATAACAAAATTAAAAGGGAGAAATCCTTTAATCTTTAAAGGTTATTTAGAATTTAGATGGTGACTTGTTCAAGTTATTTCATTAAAATCAAGAAAAAGAAATGAAGGCCAGTTAATACTATTATTACTATTAGGGGAAAAAAATGGTTCTGGGGGGCTCAGCTAATGAAATGGGAAAGGTAAATTAAATAATTGATATAAATATCCAATAATTCATAAAATATTTACTTGGAGATACGACATTATACAGAAAACAAAATTATCTTTATTTAGATAATCTAAGAATGGGTGTGGGTGAGTTGACATGACATCACATTAAAATTAGCCAAACCTAAACAGAACTACCATATGATCCAGCAATCCCACTTCTGGGTACAGGTATATTTCCAAAGGAAACAAAACCATTATCTTGATGAGATAACTGTACTCCTATGTTCACTGCAGGATCATTCACAAGAGCCAAGAATGGAAACAACCTAAGTGTCTGTCTCCAGATGGATCAAGAAAATGTGGTATATAAATAAAATGGAATGATATTTCAGCCTTAAAAAAAGAAGGAAATCCTGTCATTTGTGACAACCTAGGTAAACCTGGAAGGAATTATGCTAAGTGAAATAAACCAGACAGAGAAAGACACATACTATATGATATCACTTATATGTGGATTCTTTTTTAAAAGGGGTGGGAGTGGGGAGTTGAACTCATAGAAAAGACAGTAGAAAGCATTGCCAGGGGGTGGGGTGGAAGAAATAGGGAAAGGTTGGTAAAAGGGTACAAACTTCCAGTTACAAGACGAATAAGGTCTGAGGATCTAACATATAATATGATGACTATAGTTGATAACACTGTATTGTACAACTGAAGTTTGTTAAGACAATCAAACTTAATTGTTCTCACTGCCCCCACTTTAGAGATGTGAGGTGATGGGCGTGTTAATTAACTCAGTGGGGGAAATCATACATATATCAAATCATCACATCTTATACTTTGTAGGTAAGCCTTTTGTTTCCCTTAATTTTTCACCTGAAAATAAAAATCCTTGTTATAAGCATTGGAGTAGAGATTTTTCAATCCTTTCATATGCTTACAGTGTCATCTTCCTGTCATCTAATAATTATATACTCTGCCTAGCACAAATTTTGTTCTTTTTGTTTTGCTTAATCTTAATGGGCACTAAAATTTATCAAATGAAAGAATCAGTGGGGGGAGGGTCCAGTACCCACATTACCTTCAAGAGATTAAAAAAAAAAATTAACACCAACAGACAACTTCTCATCAGAAACAATGAAAACCAAAAGACAATGGAATGTAAATTTTAAAGCGGTGAAATAAAAATAATCAAATAGAGTTCCATCTCAAGCGAAAAACATTCATTAAAAAGAAAGGCGAGTGCTCGCTTCGGCAGCACATATACTAAAAAAGGAAAAAAAAAAAAAAAAAGAAAGGCGAGATAACATCTGCTTTACCTAATGACAGACCAGAGAAATCTCACTAAGAACTAGAAAATCTGGGAAATAAATCAGAGCTCATCCTTTTGAAGACAGCAGAGATCTCCTGAGGTAATGAAAACAGAAGGAGTTAAGACTCCAGGGAAAGAACTTTGGAGAGGAAGCTTATTTCTATAGCTGCTTTCACCCTGGGGCCTTTACTGATTTGGCAAACATCAGCAGTTGGCAGGAGGCTGGGATTAGCGTTGGCAGGTAAAGACTCTGATCCACAACATGAATGTAATTCTCAAATGCATCCTCTCAAGGTGGATAAAATCCCTAGATTAGTAGAGTATCCAAACCTGAGTGTGCATGAATTATGAGTCAGTGGATGTGCGCGCATGTGTGTGTGCGTGCGAGTACGCATGGGGGCGGGAAGGGTGGGCGTGCGCACAGATGGAGGTGTCCAGGAAACAGATGTTAATTGTTTAGACCACCCCATGGTGGCTCCGAAACAAAACAGACCTTAGAAATTATGCAGAAATATATAACAGTATTTTTTTTTCTAAAAAGCTGTTATAAAAATTGTTTTTTGGGTAAACTATGATTACCTAATATTTAGCCTCATACCAACTTATGCCTGATTTTCCATACCACTGCCTACCTAGACTAAATGTCTATGTTTTATGTCCTTTATCATATAACTAAGCAAAATCTGCCATACATAAAAATAAAATTTTCTAAAATTAAACTAAAAAAGTTTTTTAAATACAGCAGCCATAAAAGTAATGGTAATGACATCAAGAGGTTACTAATATGCCTTTCAAACAGTGATATGTGGAAGGGATATTTTAATCTTAAGAAAAAGTGAAACTAAAAACAATGCATTATAACAACCATCTATAAACATTTCAAAAAGAAAACTAGGCATTTCACATCAAGAATAAGAGAAATCTTCTTAAATACAGCCATTTAAGCCTGCAGATAGTTTGAGTTTAGAGGCAAATCATATTGAATGAAACGTCTTTATATACAACAAGCACTCTGTGTAATAACTGTAACACTAAAGCAAAATCTTGACCACATTTAATGAGTATAAAATGTATGTAAGAAGTAATGCCCAGAACTCCATTAAATTATCTGTATATCTGATTCCACTTAAAATGGTATGGGTGATCATTTTTGTTTGTTTTAAGTAAGCTAAGTTAAAACACTTACCTGGGTTTCATATAAGTGGGCAATGTGAAATTGAACTGCAAAGATGACGGAAAACAAAAATCAATAATAATACAGCAGTGTTTGGGTAAATTTAATTAAGAATATAAAATGTAAAATATAAGCACCATCTCTACTACACAGATTTAAGTAATTATAGAACATAACTTTTATTTTTAATAACACAGAAAACATACACGAACATAAGAAACCACATGTATTCACTGTTGGCCGTTACTAAATTCTGTCAATGTAATTATTAAAATTAATATTAAAATCTAAAGCAAGTGGGTATACTTCTTACAAAGTTCAAAATGGCAACATTAAGCAAATGAAGAAAACTTTTATAACCTATACACATTTCAAAACATGGTATTTAAAACCTGAGTTACAAGTCAAAAGCGAAAAGTGTTTGATTAAAAGAACAAAAATACCCTCTAATTTTTTTCCTTATACCGTATTTCATATCAATGTTTATAAAGAAGTCATAGACAAGGGTGACACTAGTAATAACACACAGAGGAAATAAGTTGCATTTCTCTATCAGTTCTTCATAATCTTTTTTTAAAGTCAAACCACTTGCAAGGCAAGAATAGTAAACAGTCTCAACATTAACAAGTATCTCTTGAAAATCAAATAAAAATATACATATTTCAGCTTTTATTTTCAGCTCTTCCTGATACTACACCACCAGAATATGAATGATTCAACAAAAGCAACAATGAACCAGGAATCAAAACTGGATTCTGGTTTACTTAAATAATATGACTTTCATCCTTCAATGACAAATCTTTTTTTTAATGTTCTATCTACCTGGATTTCATAGTTGAACTTCAAGGTGTCTGGGAGCCTTTCAAAATTATATGCATAATATATATGTGGATCTTTAAAAACAAGGTCCACAGCTATCATCAATTTCTCATCGCCATCATAAACTAACTCTCTCACTGACTCCCATAACTGTAAGAGTCACCTGGGACAGGCTTACTAAAAATAGAGATCCCTGAGATTATATTCAGTGATCCCAGGCAAGGCCTGGAAAGGTGCCTTTTTATTTAGTTCTGCAAGGGATTCTGATACCTGTCCCTAGACCAGCACCTGGGAACAGCTGAAGTAAATAAGCATAAAGACCAAAACAAAATATATAATGAACTTTAATATCAAACAACATTTTTGGATCAAAAGTAAAGTACTGCCCTCTCCATATATAATCATTAAATATTGCATGTTAAACAATCAGAAATGAGGCAAAATAAAAACATCACCTTTAAAAGTTGAAAACCAACATTTTGTGAAAAGCACATAAAAATAATAATAAAAGTTCTACAGATATAAATATCCCCTTTACCTATATCTGTTGAGGGGTTTTCTTATTTCCTAGTCCCCTTTTCCAACACAGCTCTCCTTGAGAGTTCCAGTCCATCTCACCTCACTACATCATTAGAGGGAGGACCGGGTTACAGGTTAAGAGAATGAGGAAGAGATGGAAAATCTATGCCCTTCTCCCCTCAATCTTCCTACTCCTCTAACAAAGGTGACATGGAAAGGTCACATGGAAGAAAAGATCAGCAGCACGGTGGCATTCTATTACCATCCCAAACTTCCTCCAGGCTCAGCAAGGGCTTTCCTATCCCATGAGTTACTAAATCCAGTATCATCTTTTGTGGTATGAAAACCAATCTATATTTAAATTCTTAAAAGTCCTCTTCAAAGTGGAACATAACCATACAACTAAGAAAAAGTTTCACTTGGCAAGTCTCAATTAGAGGTACAAAGTTTTAACAAATATTGCCATAAAACATTCTGAAATTAAACTTTTTTCAGAAATTAATACATTATTTTTAGAATTAATAGAATTAATTAAATCTAGAAGGAACAATTTTATCCCAAGGGGCAATCATATAATGAGAAGTCTCACATCACCATGATTCTACTTTCAAAACACAAACTGTAATTAACCCCTCTTAAACAGCTCTAGAAGCGGCAAGTGTATCTACTTATTTTCTTTAATTGCATAAATGAATTGTGCCATAAAACAGAAATCTCATACAGACTTTTTTTTAAAGCTCACTTTACTTTCTAAAATCTTCTGAACTTTGTAGCATGACAAAGTAACATGGAAGATTTCAAAAAACAGTCAACGTCTGTGGCATATCTAAATAGGTAATGATATAAAAAATTCAAAGAGAAATAAGTTTTACAAAGATAATAGAGAGCCTGATGTTTAAACAGTAATAATATCTAGCTCAAATTAAGTAGTCTGTGTTTGCTAGTGCTCTGTGAGACATCAGCCATTATTACCATGGTTATCAAGTAGCTTTGTTGATTGTCAAAAATAAACTACCCTAATCAACTGAACTATAATGGCCTAATGTCTCTAAATAAAGCACATGCCCTTCCATTAGAGTGACAAACCTTTTAGCACTCAAAGTTCTGAGTCTGGGGAAATGTCTCAGTCCTGTGCAAAACAGGACATTGGTCACCCTCCCTCTTATTTCCCTTCTCAACAACCAAAAGAAAGAGAGTCGTGGTAAGCTCGAAAATGTATTCATGATTGTTCAAACTGTCCTCTTCAAATTCAACAAGATCTGCCCTGTGGTACTCATTCTACATAGGTGTTTTCCTTCAGGAGCAATGATCTACAAGTAAGATTTAACTTCAACGGAGTAGAATAAAATGAGGATTTACAAAAATATTTAGTTTGAAATTTATGTAACGTCCCTCAAAGGTTATCATTCAAACTGACAAGTACGTATGAAAGTTAGTTTTTAGGCACTAGCTACAATCAATTAAATGAAAATCAGATTTTTTTCTTATTCCCATAAATTAATTTTAAAAGGATTTTAAGGGTTTATATTCTAGATGGTTTACATAACCTGGATATATAATTAAGGAAAAAGTATAAAAAATTAACACTTTATAAATTAATATATCAACGAGGTAAATCCTTTTTCTAATTTATCCTCATCTTAGAAACTAAAATATTGCTGCATTTGTTACCTTCCCACCATTTGTTCTGGAAATACACTGATCAGTACTAAATCCTGAGTTTCATTTAAAGAAAATAGAATTCTTTTAAGTTTTCTCAGAAAATTGCATTTAGTAGATTTATGAGATAATTGGTCTAGATAATAATTTAATCCACACTATGTCTTAATTCATGTTATATGCAAGTTATATTCAAATTTCGACCGTTTTTTTTCACTGATTCAATCATTTGGGGGCATTTTTACCACTGAGACTTCTCTTCACTAAACTCCTTTCTATATGGTTAAAAAATGAAGTCACTTACAGCAAAATACTGACTCTGTAAAATCTAGAATCTTTTTACTGATCTGAAATTTTCATGAAGAATGACTCAATTTTTCATACACTCTAATTATAAATTTTATTGTTCAAGTAAGAAAGTTTTAAAGAAATCCAGCTTGAATCCAATGCATATTCTTTAAACTTTTATTGGCTACCTTAAAGTGCACTAAATAAATATGCCAACACATACTTATTGATAAACACATGATAATCAACCCAATCTGCTTTTGGAAAGAAACATACATAGAAGCAGAAAATAAATGTCTAAAGAAAACCACTGTATCAGAACATGCTTCACACGTTCTTTTTTAATTAACTGAAAAATCTCACCTCAATCTTTATGTATGATGCTTAAAACTATAATAGAAAGTCAAAGTATATCTTCATAATTACCAATAATTTTAATACCACAAAGCCCAAATCAGTGAGCTAACACATATGAATCTTTGTATACTCAGTTTTCCTAAGATTGGCAAACCCTGTTTTTAATCCCCCCAAGTCATCTACAATGTAATTAATACACAAATAATCAATCTTGCTCACTAGCACAGATAATTTAATTCAACAACCCAGTTCACTGGCATATCTATTTTAGACACAGGCTGCTGCTCATAATAACTGGTCTCACATGTTCCATTTGTACAAGTAGCCATGGCAACAAATACAGTTAGATTCAACAATTCTAGGGAAAAAAATTACACAGGATTTATGACTATTATTACTATTATTTGCCATGAAGTGATCTGAACACATGCAGAGAACTATGGTACTTAGTAATACTTACTTTCAGCATTGGACAAAGTGCAGGGATTACAGTCAACCAAAGCTAACTGAAAATGCTGCAAGAAGAGTGAGAAAATTAATGCACTAAATTCAATCATATAAATGTATTTTAAAATAATTTTCAGGTATATAAGGTCTAATATAATAATGAAACTATGCTATGCAAATAAAACATACTAGACAACCAACTAGCTTTACCTTGAACATTTACTGCTGGCAACAAACATGTTGAATATTTTCTTCAAACAGTTGAGAATGGAGAATTGGGGTAAGAATTAACTTGATATCAAGTTATCCTACATAAAATTTTGTTTATATGGAAAAAGAATCAGGTTTTTAAGTCTTCTAGTAAATAGGAAGTATTAGGTATAGAACACATCATTATTTTAAAAACTGAAAGTAAAAGTTCAATGGTATTAATGTATTAAACACCACTATCTCAAAATGATGTGATTTTTTTTAAAAAAATGACTATGAGAATTATCATAAAGGGTAAAACTATCTGCCCTTACTGATTCTTCAATAATTACTGTATTTAGTATCTTGTAAAAGTATCTTAAGTACCACAAAGAATGCATCAAATAGCCACACAAAACCAATGCACATAAAGAAAACCACTGATACACATTTCAGTAAACTAAAGGGAGATGAGGGAGTAGGGTGGGGATGGCATGACCTCATAGTTTCATTTCTAGTATCTAAACCAGATGCAAAATAGATGTACATAAATCAGCAGAAATAACTATCAATTATGATCATCAACCCCCAAACCTGAAGATGCCATAGTAAAATATCTAGCACCCATCCATCTTTGCAACCAACAGAAATGAAAGGCAATTATCCTTTTAGAATGTACATGCTATTATATGTGTAGGCAATATTAAACCACTAATAATTTACAGCATCCACTTGTAATAATGTCATATAAGCCTGCCCCCCACCAAATACATGTCAAACTCAAGGTGTAACACTTATCTTTAAGAATACAAATCATCATCGAGAACAGTGGATGCCATCTGGCATCTAGTGTATCAACATTAAATCTGCTACATAAACTAAGAGAAGGCATACAAGTACTAGAAGTGGTATAAAATATTTAAAATTTAAAAAAAGGTAAATCTCTTTGAACTCTTCTAAAAAATATTTCCAGAAATGTATATTCAAATTTTCTGAGTCTCCACAAATTTTTACCATTAAAAGTAATCAAAAGCCAAAGTATACACCATTTTCTAAAAATTACCACTCCTATCCACAATCCAAATGCCTAAAGAGTTATATTTTTTTAACTGTTGGATAAACTGAAAATTGATATGTACAATGACAACTTCTAGATATAAGCCCAAAAAGAACTTTCTTTACCAAAACTTTCTTATCAAGAGAAATCATCATCAGCAAGCTTTTAGTACTATATTTCAGAACAGAATCAACAAAACTGCACTTGGTCAACTAGAACCCTCAATTAACAAAAATAAACTAATGTCAGCTACCCAGTGTTACAATGAAAGAAAAATTAGAAGACATAATTTGGTATGAATCAGTAGTTTTTACATTCATTCACGAATGTCTGTTATGTGCTTGCATAATTAGGCTAGCCTACATTTGCAGTACTCTTAATATTTAAGGGTTGTAATATTCTGAATGGGCAAGCTACTAACGAAATGACTATGACCCTTAAATGTTAAATATTTAATCCATTCAACAAATACTTCAAGACCCTATAATGTCCTTAGGACAATGCAGATACTAGGGACACAACGATCAACAAACCAAAAGTGAAAAATTCTTTGCCGTGATTGACCGAACGAAAAAAAATCCAACATCTGAACACTTCAAGAACTGCTTTTATTCTCCCCTGGCCTACAAAGCAGATTGTATGTCCTCAAACATCCTTTTAGTGTGCTACCATAGCAATAGAAAACAGACTATTTTAAAAAGTGAGTACTATGAAAGCAAAGCACGCTTTATAACCAGTTGTTTTCCTCTAGACAAAAAGAGGCACAGCAGCCACACATTCAGACTGTACTATATTTCTAAGCCTAATCTATCCTGCCAGCATAAATTACTATTTAGATAAAAGAAGACAGACCTTTCCTAGCTGAGTCAAAGGATACAAACTGACCTGCAAAGAAACACCCTTTAAGATGGCAGTATTTTAGTTTTGCTATTTCACTGAAATCCCACGAAGAGCAGAGATGCATAATTCAAATTGCCCAACCTCCATTTCATCTATCAATATATTCAAGGTCCTACAGCAAAAACTGGCAGAAGTAGTTCTGGACCATGTTTTATATAATTATCAATCAATCTTAAAATCAGCAATGAAGTCACTGACGCACCATTTCAAACCCAAAATATCATGAAATATTAAACATTTCCAAACCACAATGATGTCTAAAAATTAACTCAGCAAAAGAGCACATATTCAAAAACAGGCATGTGAGAATGAAAGAACTTACAGAATAACTACTTAAGTTTAAGAAACTAAGAATAGCCACACAAAACCACCCCACATAAAGAAAACCACTGATACACCTTTCAGTAAACTAAAGGGAGATGAGGGACTAGGGTGGGGATGGCATGACTTCACAGTTTCATTTCCAGTATCTAAACCGGATGCAAAATAGATGTATCTTTAACATATAAATCAGCAGAAATAACTATCAACTATGATAATCAGCCCCAAACCTTGAAGATGACATGGTAAAATATCTAGCACCCATCGTTGCAACCAACAGAAAGAGTTAGGAAATAACTGTACCTCACACCGAAATATTGCAGTACTGAAACTGACTACTGCTGTGTGAAGTACTTACTACGCAGTAGAGGCTTCTGCAGTTCACAGACTATATACAAACCTCAAGGCAGAAAGCATTCCATAGAAAATTAATTTCCAAGCAAGAAGATTTACCTAAGACTTTATTTTTCCTAATGTTAACAGTGATTTCCTTTTAATAGCACTTCTGGTCCAATTTAGTACAAGGTTCAATTCATTACAATTTCTGTTGACATCTTTATCACCAAAGTCACTTTCTCTTTAAAAGGTTTTGACTTGTTCAATATTTCAAAATAACTTTATAGTATTTCGCTTTCTATACACTAAGGAACTTGATTGCTATCTGGAGGGGGAAATCTATATTGATGTAATTAACACAAAAAACTTGAGTTTCAAGACTTTATTTCCCTTTAAAGAGTTTTACTTCTAGTTATATAGTCTGTGATTATCTCACAATCTTTTCAACTGTAGAACCCTCCAACTGTATTCCCAACTCTGAAGACAAGCAATGAGATAACTTTTCATAATTGACAAATTATGGTTGTATGTATAAATTATTAATATGGAGCAATGTTTGGATTCCAGATCCAATCTTGGATTTTCTGATTCAGTGGGTTGGGGATCACACCCTGTGAACCAGATTAAAGCTTCTACAAATTATTCCAGTGCACAGTCAGGGTTAAATGCCAATATTTAAAACTTGTAAATTGTGTGCTTACCCCCAAAAGCCTTACTTCAGTCTATGTAGACAAGGTATGTGTAGTCAATACTGCTGTCTATATTCAATTAAAGCAGACACAGCTTTTTAGGAATAAAATGTTGGCAACCGGTTTTTACTCTACGCCAGGCACTCTGTTATGGCTATGCATCTATGCAATTGAATAAAAGGCTCACTGAAATTAATGTCCTAATAGAAGTTTAAAAGATAGTTCCATAGCAGAGTCCAAAGGACATAGCTGAGGGAAGAAAAGAGGTCCTTCAGGCTGAGGAAACGACTTATGTGTACACAGCCCTTATGAAACAGGGTTTTATGGACCGTTTAAGTGGGAGAAGGGAAGGTGTTAGGCACTCTTGCAGGTCAAAGGCAAATTATTTTTTCTTTTTCATTTTTACAGATTGCCACAATTTTGAAAGTATGATTTAAAACCAACAAACTTCATTCCTAAAACTAATAGTCTATGATAAATGAATGAAACTAGGGAAATGCCTTAGGATGTGATGGTACTTACTTTAGGGATTTAATCTCTGAAAATAAGATACAGAACTAAAACTGATAAGTTCTGGTAACGTTTATGAGCCACGATGCCTGGCCAAGCTGATCTGATGGAGATTCTCTCAAAGCCCTCAAACTCAGTTCTTCCATTCTCTTTGTAATACAAGATTATTACAAGAGTTTCAAGGAAGGACTCTACTGCACCAATGACTAATAGTTAATGGATCCTGGCAATCATGACTCAAAAGAGGCTCCTTCTTTTCAAGTTTACCAATCTGGTATCTTCCAAGACTTTCTTTAACAAAACAGTAAGACAAAAGACATTCTATACTGAAGATGTTCAAAATCTTATTTCTAGCCCTTCTTTTCAGCTCCAAACTTATACCTGTCTATACCAATATCTGATATCCCTCAGGTACCTCCAACTCGATAAACTCCCAAATAACCCATCTCCATTCGGAGGCTTTTCACATCCCAATCCCAAAACCTGCTGCTATTTTCTTTATCCCCTACTTTAGTTAACAGAAAAGTGATTCAAGCCAATAAATGGGGAATCTCTATCCACACTGAATCTGTTAATAAATTAACTCCTTTATTAAAACTCCTTAAGATCTCTAGGATGTGTTACCTTTTATCCATCCATCCATGGAGCCATCCTATGAGAACCCAATTATTCTACAGATCTTGCTCACCTTTATTCCTGTAACTGGGTCCTACCTAGTCTCCCAATTCCTCCTTTCTACCACATTTTATAAAAGTACAGGTATGCAACCGATTAGAAATTCTAATACACTGGTTCTAGTATATGTCTAATCTGTGTACACAAATGATCAGAATATGTACTGACTTAATTTTCAAGTTCTTTAAATCTAGTGTACAATTTGTGTTCATATCAAAATAAGACTAATATGTACACAAATACAAAGCGAACATATTTTATAAAGGGGATAATGTAACAATTTGCATTCTAAAATGCTATTTTGGAACACAACCTTTAAAAAATGTGACATTGGATACACTGAATGCTTCATAAAGCTGCATTTGAAGATCAAATATTTACAACCACAAATTTAAGTAGTTATCAGTAAACACCAAAAAATGCTTTTTGATTAGAAACAACTTCTTGTAGTTAAAATGTATTTGAGGAGAGAAACCTGACACGGGAAACCTGGACTCATCACAACCCCTCAGCATCAGAGAGGATGGTTACTGCACATCTATGAGCAGTCATGTCCTTTTCAAACATGTATTTGAAGAACTGAAGTACTTCAGCTATTTACACTACTTCACACTTGAAGGTATGTAACAGAACTCAGAGCAGAAATAAATAACAAATGGAAAAACAAAACTGGGCAGGCAGAGTGAAGTGGAGAAAGCATTATTAAGTGGTTAGATAAACCAATTAGCAGATCACCTCATACCAGATAATATCTAGAAAAGATTAAAAGGTAAAGTATAAGTTGATGAACAGCAGAAAAAGGAAACATCAGGGAAATGAGTTCTGTCCACAAATGAGGAAAAATGGACAGAAGACAAAATAAACAGCAGTGACCATCCTCTGCCAAAAGGAACAGGGACATTATACTCAGGTGAAACCAAGTTCCATTGCCAAAGTGGGAATTGGGGTGGTGATGTTTTAAGGTACAAACGTGAAAGTAGTAGATAACTAGATCTAATGCACAGCATAGAGATTACAGTCAGCAATACTGTACTATAAACTTCAAAGTTGCTAAGAGACAGATCTTAATTGTTCTCACCAAAAAAAAAAAAAAAAAGATAATAATGTGACATGGTAGAGGTGTTAGCTAATGCTATGGTAATGTTCATTTTGCAATATATAAATGTATCAAATCAACACATTATACACATTAAACTTGCTCAAAGTTGTACGTCAATTATACCTCAATAAAAAATTTAAAATTTTTAAAAGCCTCGAATTTTCAAAAAGCCAGCTGGCAGAGTTAAGCTATTGAACATCATGAAGGAAACAGCGCAGGAGTGGGTTTGGAGAAATAATAGCAACTTTTATTATCTTTAGACAACTGAACTAATAAAAATATGCTGTTAAAGCTTCAGCAACAACAAAAAATATTACAGATATCTTAGAAACTTAAGGCCTGGTTAAAATTAATTTAATAGCTAGTATTCAAATTCTCAGCAAGTATTTTTATAATACATGGAGTTCATAGTATCTTAATTAAATGAAACAAATGATTTATACATTCCACATTAATGAATAATAAAAGACGAGGCATTTCAGATTCCAAAAGTGGTTTCTAAAAGGAAGTACATATCATCATGCCTTTACTTATTCTTTCTGCCTTAATATCTTGGCATAAAAAAAATATGACAATAAAATTCCTGAGTCTATATAAAGGATATGAGATTAAATCAGATACCTGGAAATGTAGTTTTCTAGAGAAAAGTGTAAAAAAAATAAAAAGTGGAAATGCTATTTCACTCAGAAGTTTTATGACTGGTAGCTGAATGAACGGGTGAACAGGGGGCATCTAGAGAAAACTGCACTGTCAGTTTGTGTAGAAAAAAATTCTGTTAAGAGATGACAAATAAAATCAGCCTCTTTTTTTTCTCCCCAACGTTTCCAGCCAATCCTATGAGGCATTTTGTAATTTTACAGCCTCTTCCATTTCATTAATCTATCCATTCAAGAAACACTAAGCACCTGGTAAAATGCCAAACTAACACACAAGTCTCATTTGAGTTTAACCCATTTCCTTAGAATCATCTCTTGTATTAATAATTCTCATCTTCCTAACCCTTTCATATTAATCCCTTCAATCAGCACTTATAATCTTCAAATATCAAATTATAAGGGGACTTACACTGGTATCCCAGCCAACTATCCACAAGTTCCCATAAAAAAGCCACCCTCGGGCTTCCCTGGTGGCGCAGTGGTTGAGAGTCCGCCTGCCGATGCAGGGGACACGGGTTCGTGCCCCGGTCCGGGAAGATACCACATGCCGCGGAGCAGCTAGGCCCATGAGCCATGGCCACTGAGCCTGAGCTCCGCAACGGGAGAGGCCACAACAGTGAGAGGCCTGTGTACCGCAACAAAAAAAAAAAAAAAAAAAAAAAGCAAGCCAGCCTCTTTACCTTTAAAAATCCAAGAAAGTTCTAATGCTGACATATTTTAGGGAAACTTATATATGTAAATATTAGGAAGAATTTTTTAATAATCTTCATTAAATTAAATAGATGCATTGGCATTAACTGAAGATATGGGTGTTATCACATCTTATTTTGCATATATTAGCTTTATATGAGGGAAATAATTTTAATAGTCTGCCAGGGTGTAAAACTTAGAGGGCATTATATAAAACTACTTGTCAAAATTGGTGTGCTTTTACTGAAGTAATGACAGCACACTGCCTCAAATACATAACAAATGTAAGCAATTATCATTAATATCATTAAAAATAAAATAAAATTCTGAACTATATGGAGGTAAACAGGCAACCAACCCCACCCGGGGGGATATTATCTGAAGCAGGAAAGAAAAACAACAAAATATCAGGTAGAAATGTCACCCTGAAATGGACTCTGGTTCAGATAGTACTAAACTAGTTAATAAATTAAGAATTGGTACCTCCACCACTCAACTAAACACATGAAATCTTTACTGGCCAATTTAATGGAAAAATAACACCATCTGATTGAAAAGTAAGCTGGGCATTAACTTCACATTTCTGAGGATGGGCAGGGTGACAAAAATACAAGTATTCAATTCTAGGATGGGAAAATGGATTTCACACAAACAATATCTATACTGGCCCCAAATAAGAGGAGTTTTAGATATGGCAGATAAACTGAGAACCAAAAAAGAAAGGCTGAAAAAACTTATTTGTCAGATACTTCGATATATATATTATTTAATCTTTATAACAATCCTGTGGAGTAGATACAGTTATTCCAGTTCTACAGACACAAAGAGGATCAGAAAAGTTAGGCATCTTGCCCAAAGTCACACAATTAGTTTACTGGCAGGGTCAAATTTTAAAACCCAATTTGCCTGCTCTGAGAGCTGTTTACACAGTACCAAAACAGAATGAATCTGCTTCAGAAATACATTTTGGGAGAAAAGTTATTACCAGAGATAGAAATAAAACAGGAGGCCCTGGAATGCATTTCATGTGTGGGTGAAAAGAAGGAATCTACTATGAAAATAAACTGTATTTTATTTAAATATTTTACCATCTAAAACATACTGTATATGTTGTATCTCTCCATCCCAGAGGGAAAGGAAATGAGGCAGAGAAGACCAGATCTGTAATGGACAGATTGTATGTACCACTCCCATACCAAAATACTCTTTTTACCCACGCCCCACTCTCTATTAGACAGAAACAGCGTATTTAGGAAATCAAGCTCTGCTCAAAAACTGGGCATAACTGGTCTAAGAATAACCACACCTTTGATAAGGAATCACTGAGAATAGCCACGTGGTCTAATTCTGGCCAATGAGATGCAAAGTGAAGTATTCCTGAAAAGATCAAAAGGAAGTCAGGATCTTTCTCCTCTATAACATGATAAATCGGGTATTTACTGAGCACTTACTATATGCCAGCACTATACTAAGCATCTATACCACTACTCTACATTATAGAGTAACTCTATAATGTAGAGTAGTGGTATAGGTGCTTTTCTTTATGAGACATTGAAAAAGAAATCATCTCACTGTGTACCTGGCAACCAGCCTTAAGAATAAGCCAACAAAGAACAGAGAAGAAAATGAATCCTTAGTGAAACACTGGATCAGCTGAATCAACCAATCCTGAAGGCTGGACTTTACATTACATAAGCTACTTTTTTTTTTGTCATTTTAACCAGCTTCAGTTGGGAGTTTTCTGAGGTTGCAGCCCATAGCATCTATACCAATACACTGTGCTAGGAAACAACTTCATGTAGTGGAAAAGTCACCAGAGGCTCCACATCTATCCATAAAGGTAAAGTACTAGCCAGTCCACTGCAGGAAAACTGAAGGCCACCTAAGGAGAATGGGGCATATCATTCCTTCTGATTCCTACCTTCACTTACACTAAATGCTAAGCATTTACAGTAATAAACTGAAATACCTCCTCTTCAACTACAAATGTTCACACCTAAAATCCTCCTGAAAATAGACAAGGAATACTGGAGAGAGAAGCCTTAAAAAGCCAATGTCAAGATGAGATAAAAATCAAATGAAACCTTCTCATTATGGGGAAGAGAAATATCAAGGACTCCTGAAATTCTTTTCTATGTTCATGGAAATGAAACAAACTTCAGAATGGTATCAAGTATTTTAAATAAATGGAAGAAAGGCCCCAAACCAGAAGACTGCACTTACTTAAGGCAATCTTGCTAAAATCGCTATGACTTGAAAGTTTGTTAGCCTTTATGCCTGAACAAATTAAAAGTTGTATACAGGAAGGTTTCTGTTGAACAGGAGTAAGCAAGAACACTGAATTAGCCATGGAACACTGCCCAACACTGTTTCCCCTGATTAAAGGGGATTTTAAATATCGCCACCTTCATGGAAAGAGAGTTTTGAATCCATAGAATTGTTTAAGGTACCACTGTACTGATATTCAGAGGTAGCCACATTCCATAATTTGGGACAAATCTCATTACCTTTTTCCACTCAAATATATTTCCTGAGCAACACTTAAACTTCTGCAACACACAATAACCATATTGTGACAGTTCTGTAAAAAGCTCAAATAAGTTGACTTTGTATTATAAGCATTTTAAGAGTCTGGTTTGCTAGTATACACTGTGAATGTCCAAGAGGAGGTCAAAATATGCAAGGCGGCATATCTGAACTTATTTTCCATTTCAAGTCCACTCACATGCGAACGTATAGTTTGAGACATGCTGCTCTAAACTTGAGGAAAATTGATAACTTCTAGGCATTCCTTAGTCTCCACATTACTTACATTTGCCCTAGGGCCTATTTCTCAAATTGCACTTACCTTTGAGAACTGTGTGATCTGAATACTTTCACAATCTACTTATTTTAGTGTTTTGGACTGTATAACTCTCTCTTTCGTACCATCAGCACTGTTCTTTATAAACTCATGAAAGATAGAAACAGTATTTGCAAAACTGTCTACTTTAAAACTCTAGAACAATTAGGTACTCCTAAATACAGTTTTATTTGGTTTTTTTTTTTCTAATTTCAGTAGTGCCTTACTAGTGAATTCAAACTACAACCTACTGTAAAGTCATTGTTTATCTCCCTCCTGACCCTTCAGAATGAAGATAATCTGCAACGGAGATATTTAGAACATGGCAACCATTATAAATAGTCATAAATTCACAAAAATTTAAGCTTTTCCTAGAACTTCTAATCCTTTTAAAAAGCAATACTTTTGTCGAGCAGGGAAGCACTATCTTCATGAAAAGCCCAGTAAGACATAAAGTGATGGCATAGATAGCACAAGAAGCTAAATGAAAAACTTGAGAAATGTTAAATTCTATAGAAAGTAAAATATTTAACCAACAATGTTATTTTGCCCAACAATGTTTATACTCACAAACCAGCAGTTCAAATGACTAGCAAAGAACACACGTTTTTATATTTAAGATATGAGACGTGCTTTGCTGGTAGAGGTGGAGAGATTTCTAGTGAGACCCATACAAGTAAACAGTCAATGATGGGGTCACAGATACAGAATCATTAAGCAGCTGCTTCTGACCTCTATGGTTGCCAATCACTAATAGCAGAGTGATTCAGATGTCCAAATTGAGACTGAAACCTTCACCCTTTCCTGATAACAGACCACAATTAAAACTCAAAAAAAAAAATTTAATGATATAATTAGAAACCCGAACTTATGTATCTTCCAGTTCATAGCTGATAAACAGTTCTTTCATCTAAATTTTCAAATTTTCTTTTGAAGTACCATATAAATTCCAACATTTCTCAATGTTCTAATATTTAACAACCACCCCCAAAAGACCCCACAAAAATGAAACATTGTATCTCAGAAAAAACCCAACAACCTACCTTTAAACTAGACTCATAGTCTGTGTTCACTTTGAACATAAGACCAAGCCGTAAATGAATTTCCTTGGCTCGACAAAAGCTGGGATCAACATAAAGCACCTCCTGAAATGCTTTAATTGCCCTGAAAGAACATAGACATAAGATATCTTTACTTTTTAACACTTACATGAATTTTTGCTTGGTAGAACAGTAAAACTTCTCTTTTATGCAATTCTGTTTTAAAGGAAATGCCAGTTTTATAAGAAAGATGTGAATGAATAGGTTTAACAAAAAAAAAATAAAAGACTAGGAAGGGGTGCCTGGGACTTTTATGTAATTGAATGTGTGTAATATAAAAGGAGAA
The DNA here is from genome assembly GCF_002837175.3 of Physeter macrocephalus. Lineage (NCBI taxonomy): Eukaryota > Metazoa > Chordata > Mammalia > Artiodactyla > Physeteridae > Physeter > Physeter macrocephalus. The sequence goes on along the minus strand of NC_041234.1, from coordinate 27,457,563 downwards.
AAGGAAGATCAGTTGAATTTACTCTCAATAATTCAATTTTTTTTTTTTCTGGTTGCATTGGGTCTTTGTTGCTGCACGCGGGCTTTCTCTAGTTGCAGCGAGCGGGAGCTACTCTTCATTGCGGTGCGTGGGTTTCTCATTGCGGTGGCTTCTCTTGTTGTGGAGCACAGGCTCTAGGTGTGCGGGCTTCAGTAGTTGTGGCACACGGGCTCAGCAGTTGTGGCTCACGGGCTCTAGAGCACAGGCCCAGTAGTTGTGGCGCACAGGCTTAGTGGCTCCACGGCATGTGGGATCTTCCCGGACCCGGGATCGAACCCATGTCCCCTGCATTGGCAGGTGGATTCTTAACCATTGCGCCACCAGGGAAGTCCCTTCAAATAATATTTTATAGCTTAATAAAATTGTCAGTGTAAATAACTGATTTCACTGTTTCTGGAATTTCCTAGGGAGAGAGGGGTGGGGCAGATAGTTTTGTTTTTAAGGGAGGAGAGATTAATCCTGTCTCTAGTCTACTCCATAAAATGAAGTCTTTTTTTTAAACTTTATATTTCTATCTTTCATATTTATTAGGTTTACAATCCATCTGCACCTTATTTTTTATATGATGTGAGGTAGGAGTCAGTTTTCATTTTTTTCAATACAGAAATCCAGTACCCCCTATATCACCTGTAGAAAAGACCATGCTTACCACAGCTCTACAGTGCCACACTGTCCTAAATCAAATGTCCATATCAAATGTCTTGGTCTGTTTCTGGGCTCTCTATTCTACTATATGTCACTTTATGTCTATCAGTCCATCTTTGCCCCAAATTCACATTTTACCTTTCATAAAAAGTCTTAATTACCAGTAGAACATATACAAGGATGAGGAAGGAACACTTTTCACTGAAAACATTTTTATATCACTTAATCTGATCACATGAATGTACTATGTACTCAAAAATGAATTAAAATTATGACAAAGAAAAACGTCTACTTTGAATTTTGAAAACTATAGTATCAGATATAACAGTATTTTAGGCATCATTTTAAATCTCTCTACATGATTTAAGGCTTACCCCAAGTACAGCTAATATATTCTTTGCAAAGCTTTCTATCAACTATTCTCTACTTCTATTTAATCTTAAAGGAGGTTACTTAGAATCTTAGACAATTCCAAAACAAAAGTCAATCTTTTTTATACAAGTTCAAAATATATACCACAAAATAGAGCAAAACAACATGCCCTATGTCTTTAAGTAACTTTATTTTGACTTGTATATTATCTATTTACCCCCCCCCCAAAAAAACCGTGTGATTATATATTATAAAATTAAGGGTTCTAAAAGGTAATATTTACTGTGAGGAGCATCAGATACCTTTACATCTGGTTAAATACTTTCTTCCTGAAGAGGAAGTCGGCATCTATGTGTTAAGATGGCATTTCAAATGGGTCGGGCTGTGTATGTGTTTTATTATTTAGTGTGTGTATAGACAGCAGAGGGGAGTCAAAGGCCTGATAAGAAAGAATTCATGTAAATTACCTTTCTCATTCAAAGGTGACTTCCTATTTCTCTCAATTAAACTCACCTGCATACTGCTAAGAAGTTCTCTGTACTTTTCTCAAACCTTTCTAATAAGAGGAGGTGCAGCTTCAGCCTCTATATTCTCTTGGTCATGTCTAGAGCGCCACCTTCTAACAGAACAGATTGTGTGCACAGGTGCGTGTGAACGTGTGTGGAGGGGGATACAAAACACACATGTTGGGGGAGGGGCATAAAAAAGGTTAGGAAGAGAACAACTGCAGCAATAAATGATGTCAATTAAAAGATAAGATGTGACTGGGAAACGGTATGCAGGGGCTTTTGGAAGCTTCTGGGATGAGAGCAATTTTTTATTTCTCGACTCAAGTGACATGAATGTTTATTTTATAAATAACATGTAAAGATGTATACTTATGTTTGTTTAATTTTAAGTATGTTACATTTTATAATAATAAAAATTAAGAATAATGCTTCATAAAGTCCTAATTAACCTTACCTTACGAAGTGGGTCAGAGAACTCCTATGGAATGGGTCAGAACTAAGCAATGTCCACACATGCCAATTAAAAACCCAGGCAAGGAAGAGTGGATATAGGTATATGTATAACTGATTCAGTTTGCTGTATACCTGAAACTAACACAACCTTGTAAATCAACTATACTCCAATAAAAATTTTAAAAAACAAAACTAACCAAGGGGGGTGGGGGGAGACAGGCAGGCCTGAGTCAAATACATGAAAGAAAAAGAATGGAAGTGGTGGAAGATAGCAAAGGAAAGATGGAATAAAGGAGAAAAAGAAGATAGGAAGAAAAACAGTCTAAGGAAGGATGTATGCGAAAGGGAAGAAGGAAAACACAGATCATCAATAACAACCCCACAGGAGAAATATTTCCTACTCTGTCTCAGTTTCTATTTCCAGTCTTTTCCCAACCTACTGTTCATAGATGTGTTTTTACTCCATAGGTGTGCCTTTAGTTTTTATCCAACTTAGTTCACAATGTCACACAAGTACAAGAAACACAGGTTATTTTACAAAGTTCTCTACACATGTTAACACACTGGAAATTTCTTTTAAAAAATTATTAACCTACCAGCAAAAACACATATTACAATACACTAGTCTGGGCTACACTATGCCTGCTCTTTAAGGACTACTAAAAGTGCCCATGACAAGGGAGGACAAAATATATCTATTCATCAAGTTCTCCAGGTTGTTTCAAAGTTTCCCTCAAATTCAATACTTGCAGACTCAATCTTCAATATCTCATTATCAGATAACTGAAATAGACTCCTTAAAGACTTCCCTTGCTCTCCTCTGGCTTGCCTATGCTTCCTAAAATATGTGGCTCCTGTGATTGCCTACTAACCATTGATACTCTAATCATGATACTCTTTTAAGTCAAATCTCCATGTAGCATTTAAGGTTTGTGAGCAAGTATACCCACTGCCAGCCATGCCCTAACATTGCTCCTCCTCAGCTGTGAGCTGGCATATCTTAGGAATTCCTTCATGCAAATACTGGCCCTCTTGGCTTCACGGCTTCTCCTCAGGATAGTCTCCTGACCTGGAATATTTTCATTCTTCTGCTTCACTCTAAATCCACTATTACCTTTAAGACTCACCACCCAAACTTAACATCAACTATTTTTTGCTTAATGTTAACCAGCAGTTAGGCCCACTCTATAATCAAATCATTTTACTCTTTACCTGTCAGTGTGCTGTCTCCAGTTTTTCCAAGTAGTCTATTCCTTGAGGTTTACATTCCTCTTTTATTTTTAAATACTCTAGACATTATAGGAAAATGTTTAATATCTGTTTACTGATGTCATCACTTTTTATAATTAACTGACTGGACTTCTTGTTGAGGGTGTGGGAAGGGATGCTCCAGAGTCTCTTTACTGATCAGTTCTCCTCAGCTAACAAAATAAATGCAAGTTCATTTTCACTTGCTTTTCGAAACTCTTACCATCTTTTTCTCCTATGTGTTGCATCCACCCCTTGGGGTGGGAAAAGAAAAGGAAAAAAGAATGTGTTTATGTGTTAGGAGGGGGATAGTGTGTGGAGAAGACAGGTACCACTCAGACTACATTCTAATTTTGGTCATCATTTTAATGCATTCATATATCTCACCAAACCACATGTAGCCAGAACATGATCTGTGTAGCAGAAGTTAGACTAAACCACCAACACATACAAATTCTGCTGACGTCAGTATTCTGACTGACAGACAATTTTAGAACATGAAAAATGGCTACCTAAAACAATAAAATACTTTTAATGATACAATGTCTAGAAAGGTTTATAGTTTTCAAATATTAAAGCACAGTCTCTACTGAAATTTTAAACAAGCGCATATTGCTATGCTTGAGTATCCATGCATTTTTCTTAAAATCTAAAGAATGTTTTTATATCACCAAAATTATTTCTATAGATTTTCAGTTTAAAATTTTCTGCAATTAATGTTTGCCATTGTTAACAATTTTTAAAAGGAAATGATAACTTCAATATAGCACTACATGCAAAAAACACACACGTGCTGAATATATTTTAAAACAATGGTCATTTTTAATAAGATTTCTACAGCCATTTTTTAAAAAGCCTCCTTTAGAACTTTACCAAAGTATAGAAAAATAATGATATTAACTAAACATCCTAGCACAGTTTTAGTACATTTGAAAAGAGACATAATAAAACTTTAAGCTCTCTGAAGCTAATAAAGCTGAGTCCAGAGATTTCCCTCAGGGATATCTGAAAAGACAAAGGAACTAATTCCACAAATTTTCATACTAATAAAAGGGAGCATATTCTAGCTCTAAATCAGTAATAACATATATACACAACAGATATACACATATATATATATATATTTGGAAATTTAGAGGTTCCTTCTAAATGAGACAAACAGATTTGATTAAGAACTCAAAGAGACAGGTAAGGTAAGGTAAGGTAAGGTAAGGTAAGGTAAGAGTTTTAAAGTGGAGATGGAAGGAGAAGGCAGACCAAAGAGAGTAAATGGCACAAACCAACTTGCATAGGTAAAAAAATGCTCAAGACATTTTCAGGGAAATATTAATACAGTAGTGACTGACATAAAGAATATATTTAGGGGAACAATAAGTCTAGAAAGATCATCTGAGGTTGAAACAAAGAGGACCTTAAATGTGAGGCCAAGTTAGAAGTATCATACACTAGGCTATTCACATTGACGTTTGCTAATATATTACCTCCTGTTTCTTTTGCCCTCTCCAGCCATCTTCATTTCATCACTGCAGACAGTGGGATGTTTTCTTCCCTCCCCTATTGTAAAATTTATGTTTTTATTCATAATTTCCCTGAAGCTTAATCAATCCAAACCCTTCCAAATTCTCTCTGGCAATCTATGTGTCACTGGTAAGCATAACTTTACCAAAACTGCCTTAGTTATCTGCTATTCTCTTCAAAACAGCAGCGAACAGAATAATCTCAACATATGTTAACATGAACTGTTTTAATAGAAATAAACTTTTGATCTAAGAGCATTAGTTTGCAAAATGATAGCTCAAAAACATATATTAAGTTTTTGCCAGACTCCATGCTCAACAAGCCTCAGGATCAATGGCGGTTATCTCAAACTACATTAAGTTTATGTTTGCACCCAAAGCAGTGATTTTTCAAAGAGAGCAGAGATTCCTACACACCTAAGAACACTTGTAATCGGTACACGCTAGGGAAATGAGTCCTGGAGAAAGTTTACTTGTAATGTGTTAACATTTCTGTCTTTTTAAACTCACCTCCATCTCATTACCCTATTCCTTGCTGATGTCAACATAATAATAATCACTACATTTCCTTACCAGGGCTTATCAATTAGATTTGGGAAGCTAATTTCCAAAATCCTATGCCTCTGGCAGAGAATTATGTAGCTCTTAGGTTTGCCACTATAAGACCATTCTGATATTGATCAATGGGAATACAAAAGGTTACAGGCTAGAGAGAGAGGAATGATAAGGATTTTCAGGGAGGTATATTTAGAAATATGGCTGCAAGTTATAATACTTTATTACTGTATATATTTCAATTCCTTTCACCCAAGGATATAGGTTTCTAACTACAAAGGCAAGGAAAAGCTCAGTTCAAGGTACCCTTAGCAATACGCCACCCTCATGAAGAAGAACAAGTGAAGGCATGGGCATGCACTCACGCGCATGGAAAGAAAGGAACGGCTTTATAGATACTGGTTCTAGCTCTCTGCTGCATGCATTTTACTATGTGCTTCTATGTCTTCCTTTCTCCTTATATTTATTTTAAGTTTGGTCACAGATTACTGTGTATAATAATAGTAAAATTAAATAATTATGATAAATCCAGTGAGGATGTAACAGTTGCTCTACTACTTTCTGACATGGGCTCCTCTAAGAGGCTGAAATTGAAACTGGAAAAACTGACCAAATAACTGAACTCATCCAGAGGCTAACAATAAAATCAACTCACCCTCCAAAAGGTGGGGGGCGGGGGGGGGGGTTGGGGGCAGAGCATAATATGGCAAGAGACAAGACGAACAGGTTAACAGATAAAACCAGTTAATAAAATTGCTCTTATTTATTAAGTCGCCATCACCAACCCCAACACACATGGTGGTTGCACACATTATTCTCAAATACTTAATCTAATTAAATAACAACAGACACCACTTACAAATATTAAATTCTACTTAAATTATAAATGTACAAGAGATAGAACATTCTGAGCTAACAATACAAAAAAAGGCATACCACACTCTTCTCTGGAAATATTTTTTCAACAAATCCCACAGAACTTAGTATGTGTTGGGGGTGGAGGTGGGTCTGTTCCCAGAAATTAATAGCCACCTATAAGTAAAACCAAATAAAACACAAGTATAGTTTTAACCTAAGAAGTTCCTATCCATTAAGGCTATACTCTAAAACTCTCACCAAGCACCTACTCCATGCTTTCTAATTTTGTGGCTGTTCAAGAAATAGCAAGATAAGTAAAAGCAAAAATTGGGGCACAGAGTTTGTGAAAGAACATTTGACCAGCAAGACAGGAAACACACATCCATGAAGGATTAAGAGAGGGTGTGAGATATGTCATTTTAGGGAGCAGCTAGAGCTGAAACTCAAGACATGAGAAAATGGTGGTAACCAGGACAGGATCAACAGAACAGAAGGCACTTACTAATTCAGACATTGCATCATTCTTATATCATTTCAGTTTCATTTCTTAAGTCAACTGAAGGACATAGAAATCATATGTAGATAAGGAATCAAAAGATATAATTTTCCACACTACAAGCCCCCTAACTTGACATGGTCACATACTTTTTAATGCAATCCAATTTTCAACTGATGATGGTGTCACCTCACTGATTTTATGCTTATATCTTCAATCTACAGGGAGTTCACAAGTTATCACAGGTAGGTGAAAATTAACTGGTGTGAGGTATACGTGTTCATTTCTAAACTGCAGAGTTCCTTGCCTTGAGTATCATCTAAATTATTTCTGGCTGGCCATAAAGATTTTACCAATGTGCCCAGGAGAACAATTACAAATACTGATTAAAAAATAACCACCAATCAATCTTCAAATTGGGGGATAGACTACAACAGACAAAATAATTAGACTGGGAAATCTGAGCTTAAGTTTGCTTCTGCCACCAATTAAACAGTTATATAATACTGAGTTACACACACATACACATCCCTTGTTTTCTTCGTCTATAAAATTAAGGAAAAAAACTAAGTTATCTCTTAAGACCACTATGGCTCTAAAAGTTTAGAATTGTGAATTCTATGAATAGCATCTTCAAGAAAGTAAAGAGATCTTAAAACAGTCCTAATCTACTCTTGATTTTACATATGATACACTGGATATAAAATTAGGAGGCTTAAATTTAGGCTTGCTCTACAACAATGGATAATTTAAAAGAAAAATATTACAAAGCTTCTTTATAAAGATCAATTATAGCTTTGTTTACAAAGAAAATGAGTGATCTGAATGATTATAATACTCTTATCCACACAGGTGTTCTCTAACAATGCAGTGCTTCCATAGATGATCAAAACCCAACAGGACCAAAAGGCAAACGGGAAAGAAAAGGCATCTGGGAAAAGTCATTCATGTCTTAAGTTTCATCTTTAGAGAAACCACATCAAATCATTGCCAATGCATATTTAAAAGCTCTGTAATAAATATCCAGGATGACCAACAGGTATATGACAGGGTTATAACCTTTGGTCAAAATGTTCCTTTGGACTTTCTCAGCACTCACTCAGCTTAAAATTATGGAGAATAGAAGGCACTCTGACAAAGTCGAATATATGTCAAAAAGAATATCTACATAGGGCTTTACAGTTTGCAAAATGTACATTATCTCATTTGATCATCAAAACTCTGTAGAGTAGAAAAGGCAAGTAATTGTAATGTATCTAAAACACACACACACACACACACACACACACACACAAATGAGGAAACACACCAAACGAAGTGGCAGTGCTGAGACCAGAATACCAATCTTTCAACTATGTTCTTTCCACTAGAGAATGTTACTGTCTTGTCTGGTAAACAGAAAGACAAGGGGGCAAAGGCCACAGTAACAGGGACCTATACTTTACCGTTTATAAAATCTTATATATATTTCTATCATATTTAATGTCTGACTCTGAAGGTGGTACCATTATTCCTATTTTATAGAAGAGAGAATTGAGAGTTTATAATCTAGTGCCTAGTTACTAGAAATTGGAAAAGTACTAGCACACTCGTGTGTGTGTGTGTGTGTGTGTGTGTGTGTGTCTTTTGGTGAAGGAGGAAGGGAAGGAGCAGTCAATATGTCTAAAAGTCTGAAAAGGAAATACTGCTCATCACAGACCATTTACCAACTTGAGAAGAGAGAGTAGAGTCATTCCCCAGTTCAAATAACCTGGGGACCACCAGTCTATAATAAGTGACTGAGAAATTCCAAAAGCTTTCTAATCTAAGTCTTCTTTAATCAGAATCTTATACCAGATTCTTTCAGGAACACATACATTTCTAATAATCTAAGGTAGGTCAATATCCCTGAAGGAACAAACTAATAATTTCAGGAGATTATTGGAAAATGTAGGTTTAGTGATATTAAAATATTTTGTATTTATTACACACACACACACACACGCAGAAAAATACAAACAAAATAAGCCATTTACTGGAAACAACTGGAGTTATTAGTTTTATGTCAACTTACCACTGAAATGCATTGTAATGGAAGTAGACCAAACCAAGACCATATAAAAAGGCAGCATTCTGGAAAGAAAGGGAAAAACAGACTTTTAGGGAAAGTATTTATGTCTAATACATATGTTACTAATACTATAAAATATGGTATCCAGGATGTTTTATGTTATTAAAAATCTATCCTGCATTACAATATAGTTACAATGTATTTTTAAAACACCAAAATAACTGATGAGTCAACAGATGGCACAGAATCCAATCAACTTGGACAGATTCGGTGGTTTCTTTTTAATCAAACCTGCCCTGAAATAAAAAGTCTGTCAGCACATACAGATGGCCAATAGGCATATGAAAAGATGCTCAACATTGCTAATTATTAGCGAAATGCAAATCAAAACTACAATTAGGTATCACCTCATGCCAGTCAGAATGGCCATCATTAAAAAGCCTACAAATAACACATGCTGGAGAGGGTGTGGAGAGAGGGAACCCTCCTAAACTGTTGGTGGGAATGTTAAGTTGGTGCAGTCACTATGAAAAACAGTATGGAGGCTCCTCAGAAAACTAAAAATAGAATTACCATATGATCCAGCAATCCCACTCCTGGGCATATACCCAGACAAAACTATAATTCAAAAAAATACAGGCACCACTATGTTCATAGCACCACTATTCACAATAGTCAAGACATGGAAACAACCTAAATGTCCATCGACAGATGAATGGATAAAGAAGATGTGGTACATATATATAATGGAATACTACTCAGCCATAAAAATGTCATTTGCAGCAACATGGATGCAACTAGAGATTATCATACTCAGTGAAGTCAGTCAGAAAGAGAAAGACAAACACCATATAACATCACTTATATGTGGAATCTGAAATATGACACAAATGAACCTATCTACAAAGCAGAAACAGACTCAGACATAGAGAACAGACTTGTGGTTGCAGGGGGTGGGGGTGGACTGGGAGTTTGGGGGTAGTAGGTGCAAACTATTACATACAGAATGGAAGGACAACAAGGTCCTACTATATAGCACAGGGAACTATTTTCAATGTCCTGGGATAAACCATAATGGAAAGGAATATAAAAAAGTATATGTATGTATGTATGCATATGTGTATGTGTGTGTGTGTGTGTGTGTGTGTGTATGTGTGTGTCTGTATGCATAACTGAGTCACTCTGCCATACAGCAAAAATTAACACAACATTGTAATTCAACTACACTTCAATTAGGGCTTCCCTGGTGGCGCAGTGGTTAAGAATCCACCTGCCAATGCAGGGGACACGGGTTCGATCCCTGGTCCAGGAAGATCCCACATGCCGTGGAGCAACTAAGCCCACGCACCACAATTACTCAGCCTGCGCTCAAGAGCCCATGAGCCACAACTACTGAAGCCCGTGCGCCTAGAGCCCGTGCTCCACAACAAGAGAAGCCACCGCAATGAGAAGCTCGCACAACTCAACGAAGAGTAGCCCCTGCTCGCTGCAACTAGAGAAAGCCCACACACAGTAACAAAGACCCAACTCAGCCATAAATGAATGAATGAATGAATGAATAATAAACTATACTTCCATTTTAAAAAATCTGTCAGCAGAATTCTATGGGTAATCTAAGAGAAAAACCTATTTTTCAGGAATAAGAAAAATGCCTATGCTACCCTAGTCTCTCTTGCTTGTATCTCTGTATTCTTCCTCTAGTTCTGTTTCTTGAACTGGATTTAATTTTATGTTCAGTGTTGCCAGGAAGGTAGTTAGAATTCAAAGTAAATGCACAATATAAACGTAGAACAAATTTTAGTATTAAAAAAAACCCCACATGCTAAAATGACACCTAGCCATTTACATTTTGGGCTATAAACATCAGTGATTCCTTTTGCAGTACAAAACAGAGATGCCTATCCAGACTCAATCTGACCTCCGGCCCCCATATGAGAAACTAGCTAGCTACTCCCTTTTTTCAAAAAGGGCAAACAGTTGAGTACCTACTATGTGCTCTCCAAACTTATGTTCTAAAACTTAAAAAATTTCAAACTCTTACTAAAATGTTTCTTACTGTATTATTTTAGGTTGTATTTCCCCAGAAGTACACCCTGAGACAGAAGTTTTTGGTTTATTTGGGAAGTTACCCTAGGAAACACCAGTAAGGGAGTAGAGAAGTGAGGCAGGGAAGGGAAGGAAGCCAATAAAGGGTGCAGTATGGCTGGCTATGCAGCTGTGGGCAACTGGGACTTAATACTGCTGGGGATTTCTAGGACACAGTGAAGAACATTCCTCAGAGTCATTCTGCGCTAGGTGTGAGGGAACTAGAGTACTTATCCCACAACTGCTGTCATTCAATGATTGGAGAAAAAGAATCAGTGATGTTTAAAGACCAAAGTGTATTAAATAGCTGGGTGACTTTTTGGTATGCAATTATTATTTTTAATACTAAAACTTGTTTTAGGGTTATATTGTGCATTTCCTCTGAATTCTAACCACACTTCTGGAAACACTGAAAAAGGTTTCTTAAGTAGATCTTAAAATGTAATAAATATGGAAATTTAATTTCATTAAATCCTCAATACCCTCAATTTTCTGAATGAGAAAAATACATGCTACAAGGGTATTCACAAATATGGGGATTCACAAAGATCTCAGACAACATCCATTTCAAAAGTTCATATTCAAATTTTTAAAATTTAGTTGAAACTGGCTTCAATCAGGATCATTCATTTACCACCCCACCCTATCCCTGAAATAAACTGAACTTTTACTAGGTATTGAGGACAATACTCAAGGGTTGAACAAGCCAAACTGATTAAAATGTACTTCCCAGCACTCTACTGTGTGTGTGTGTGTGTGTGTGTGTGTGTGTGTGTGTGTGTTGGGGCGGGGGGGGGGGATGGATGGGGGGGGGGGGGGGGGATGGATGATGTTCGGAACACAAGAGTAGTTAAATTCAGAGTTATGAAATGTTCTACCCAAGAAAGTTTAGATTTGAAACACAACTGTCTCCCTAGGTGGGGAAGATGGAGGGGAAGAGAGCATGGTTGAATAACAATAGACAGCATCTTTCACCAAATTAGGTAATTGCCCAGAGAAAGCGGTATAAGGTATATATGAGTTTACTGAGGGACATTTCTGCTTTCAGTACACATCCTGCATCCTGCATTCTCTCAACTTCCTTTGTTCATAGCTCATCCTTCCCCCTCTAGGAAATATTATCCCCATCCCTGGCACTGTATAAAGTTTATCAATCCATCTAGATCCATTTAAATGCCATCTTCCCTATGAAGCTTTGCCACTTCTCCCACCTCAAACCAGAGGTAATCTTTCCAACCTCTAAATTTGGCCTTAGCATAATGTCTCAAGCATGTGACATTATGGTATAATAGTAAGAACTTAATTTTATGCAAAATGCTAACATCATTTCTTTTAAAAGGTACTAACAACCCTTTGAGGTGGCAGAAATTTAAAGAATGAAGAGATATTAAGCAACTTGCTCAAAGAGACAGTTGCAGACATAGGAACTGAATCTAGGTCTGCCTCCAGAGATCACTCTTAACTATTGATAATATATTTTTGCTATTTGTGTATTGACTAAATTCCATCCCATCAGACAAAAATGCAACGAAAGCAGGAGTGCTAATCATCTGTGTATATTACCTGGCATACACAGTGCCTTCCACATAGCAGATGCCCACAGGTTTAGTAAACTGAACCACCCAGTATTTAAGCTCAGTATTAAGTTCAGTTTCCTGGGTGACACAGAATTAGTATGAGGGATGGTCCCTATTAATCAGGAGCTTATAAATCTCACCAAGGAGGTAAGTCTCATTTTTCCATAACAGTAAACGATGTAATTTAAACATTTATTGAGCACCTACTATGAGTCATAACAGAGTTATCAGCACTGAGAAGGAAGTAGTAAGCAAAAAAGACAAAAATTCCTATCCTCAATGAATTTACAATCTAAGGACAAATGATTATGAAATTAAGTGCATAATAATATATTCCTAGCTGCAAACATTTAAGAGTTAATGAAGTATTATAAGGACTAGGAAAAGAGGTAGAACTTGGGTATTGCTGGGAAAGGAGAAGGAAAAATAAGCCATCTCAGCCAGGGGTTCTAATCCACACATTTTTGGAAATAATGACCTGGGGGTGTGAATGGCTATGTGCCCTGATAAAGATGTGTTCCCTCCCAATGTACAATCTCACCAAAAATGCCAACAGCATCCCCATTGAGAAACACGGATCTATGCAGAAGGATGACCCAAGCAAAGGCACTGATATGGAAATGAGTTTAAATGTGATGTAGTCATTCTTCAATCCACTGTGAGAAGTTAGGGGAGTAACTTTCTGGGAAATGTATTATTTATAAAATATACTCCTGCTTCAGTCCAAATCCTTAGAGGTTAGACTACCTATATTAGGTGTCAGCAAACTATGGCACATGGGCCAAATCCAGCCAGCCACCTATTTTTATAAAGTTGTACTGAAACATGGCTACCCCCACTCATTTATTTATTGTCCATATAGCTGCTTCCAGTTCCAACAGAAGAGCTGAACAGTTGCAACACAGAGACTATCCAGCTTACAAAATCTAAAACAGTTACTATGTGGCCCTTTACAAAAGAAATTTGCCAACCTCTGACCTAGACTGTATCACAGTACCCATCATAATCCCAAATTAAGAAATTATAACTTGGGCTTCCCTGGTGGCGCAGTGGTTGCGCGTCCGCCTGCCGATGCAGGGGAACTGGGTTCGCGCCCCGGTCTGGGAGGATCCCACATGCCGCGGAGCGGCTGGGCCCGTGAGCCATGGCCGCTGAGCCTGCGCGTCCGGAGCCTGCGCTCCACGACGGGAGAGGCCACAACAGAGGGAGGCCCGCATACCACAAAAAAAAAAAAAGAAATTATAACTTAATAAGATTACAATCAATTTATATTGAAGGCAGGGTGTGGGTCATTAAGTTAGCAGTTCACTAATGCCAGAGTCCCATGAAGGTGTTTTCACTGATCCCCAACATAGTTCTTAAACTCCTGGATGCCCTATGTTCTGTAATCAGAGCTCCAGGCTGTACAACCCCAGATGTGAGAGGGGAGCACTGTGCAGTCCTCTGGAGGACACTATAAGCTTTGTTCTTTCCAGCTGTTCCTGGTTTCTCAGACTATTTCCAAATTGAAGGAAAGGGCACTGAGGGTTCTGCTTCTATTTTCATGAACATATCTATGTAAAAGTGGACTGGAAAACAAGAATGATAAATTAAATTATACAAAAACAGTGTGAGCCTTAGAACAACACAGATGAAATAAAAGGTTGGCAACCTCATATCAGACCCTCTTACTGCCAAATTTTCTTAAATCTGTCTATGAAATCCCATAGAAGGCACTGTTATCAACCCCCCTTTTTCCCAGCTACTTCCAGTGAGAAAACGCTGGTGACATATCAGTTCTAGCCAGTGAGATTTCTACCATGGGGTTTCTGGGAAAGCTTTTGCTTTCTTTGCATAAAGGTTTCCTTTTTTCTTCTTCTACTTCCTGTTAGTATGTCATGGTCACCAGAGTGATGAAGGTATTAATAGCCAACCAAAATGGTATGAAAATTACTTTAAACTGAAAACATCTGAACAATCAGAAGCCACAGAAACAATCATTATCTAAACTTAGGCAGAGCATCCTGAAAATACAGCTGCCAATGACCCCTCCCCACCACCCCCCTTCCAAGGGAGTTTACTAACTGGGAAAATACTGACCCTTAGCATTGAGAAGTGTGAATTCAGCTGCCCATCAGCATCAAAAACTCCAATAGAACCTTCCCTTTCTCAGTGAAGCCCAAAACCCTGAGACTGTTTTGTTAGGTTTATATATAAACCTTTATCTCTGACTATTGAGGGACTTACTCATTACAGGGCAATTCCAGCATGCATGTGTAAACAAACTGTCTTTTCTCCTGTTAATCTGTCTATTGTCAGTTAATTTGCAGGCTCCCAACCACTGCACCCAAACTACAAGAGGGAAAAAGCATTTCCTCCCAACAGTGACAAGCAGCAACCCCGTATGAAAATCAGACTGGGCAGGGACTAGAATGGCCATCATGGACATATCATGATTTTGAAAGAAAACAAGCTTTAAAGACAGCAGTAGAGTGCCAGTAAGTTTAAGATCAGAACACTGCCCCGCCCCCCTCCCTGGAGGACACGGAAATTTCCTATCTAACATGGTTTGGGTTTTTTAAGGAAAGTTTAGACCCAGTATCCTACAAGCATGCAGCAGTAAGAGGGTAGCTGTTTCCCAAAGAAAGGCTCAGCTTTAACAAAAGAGAAATATTAGTAAAATATTCAAGTTTTAAAAAAAATTTTATTAGACAAAATTGACTAAATGATGAGATTATCAAGATATTGTTATACTATTGCCAATATTTGGGTAGAATAGCGATCTGACTGTAGCACCTCCAAACATCCCATACTCCAGTAATCACCTCTGAAGACAATTTTTTATGCAGAGATATCATTAAGAAATAAAATCAAGCCAGATTATTAGAAAAATATAATAGTATGAAGGCATTCCAGAACTCCAGGAATGAATTTCCAAATGCCTTCTGGGTACTCTCCACCTGTTGAATATACTACAAATACCTGAAATCCCATGTATCTTACACTGCAGAGGAAAGTCTGATGCTCTAATGGTACTGAAGATTTCAGATAGTGGTAGCAATCTCACCAGTTAACCAATCCAAAAAGTAATCCTACTTTTCTTGTCTCAACTCTTCCCCACCAATAAGCCAAATTCATTCTATTCACAAAGCTCATTTTACAATCAAAAAGCCTTTGAATCTATCCCCTTCTCCATTCCTACTGCCTTTCTCTAGGTAATTTAGGACCTTGCCTTTGTCTACCTGGCCTGTTTCAATAGCTTCCTAACTCAGCTCCCAAACCTTCGCCTCCCCTTCCATGTCCCCCCTTTCAATATACCTTCCACACCATTGCCAGTGAACTTGTGAAAAACTCAACCATGACACTTTCTCTATTTTAAACTCCTCTGAAGATTACCTATGACCTAGCCTGACTATAAGGGTCTTGGTTATATGATTCTTGCTCAACTTTCCCAATCTCACAGCCACCACTCCAGTCAGGACAAATGACATGCAGGCCTATGAATAAAATATGCTCTTGGGCTTCCCTGGTGGCGCAGTGGTTGAGAGTCCGCCTGCCGATGCAGGGGACATGGGTTCGTGCCCCGGTCTGGGAAGATCCCACATGCAGCGGAGCGGCTAGGCCCGTGAGCCATGGCCACTGAGCCTGCGCGTCCGGAGCCTGTGCTCCGCAACGGGAGAGGCCACAACAGTGAGAGGCCCTCGTACAGCAAAAAAAATAAATAAATAAAGATAAAAATAAAAAAATAAATAAAATATGCTCTTATACATTTCCGTGATTTTAAACATGTTTGTTTCCTCTGCTGAAAAAGCCAATGCCATCTTTCCTTCAACTCATTTCTCAATCTAGCAAATTCCTATCCATCCTTGGGACTTCCCTTGTGGTGCAGTGGTTAAGACTCCGTGCTCCCAATGCAGAGGGCCCAGGTTTGATCCCTGGTCAGGGAACTAGATCCTACATGCACGGCGCAACTAAAGAACCCACCTGCCGCAACTAAGACCCGGTGCAACCAACCAACCAAATAAATAAATAAATAAAATTCCTATCTATCCTTTAACACATCACTCATCTCTTCTTTCCACAAGTATTACCTGACACATTCCCAAGTGCAGAGTTAGGTTTTTCTGAAGCAAGTTTCCAAACGAATATTCATGTCTATTACAGATATGCCCTTCATCTCCTCTACTAGAATACGAGCTTGTAAAAAGGTAGAGATAGAGCTCAAGTCATCTTTTGATCCCTATGGCAAAGTAACTAGCATATATAAGTTACTGAGGAAAGGTTTACTGCTAATAAATGAATCTCTTACAGACTTAAATAACCTATTACACATTTTTATCAAAGAATTTAACACTGTGCTGATTCAATTTATACAGAATCACTCCCTTAATACAATCCAAACTACCTTTTGGACACTTATAAGAGTTTCTCCTAGTTACAATAATATAGCAAAAGAGGTTGTCAAAGCTCATTACATCGATCAGATCCAAAGTTATAGCATTAGAGCAGAAGTTCTGCTTCCATGAAACTAATACAACATTGTAAATCAACTATACTCCAATAAAAATTAAAAAAAAAAAAAGAAGAAGTAGTTCTGCTTCCAAAATCTATGCATAGTATTGCATAGCGATCATGAAATCAGGCTACAGAGGCCATCAGACTTGGCTTGTCACTTACTATCGACTCGCAAAACAAGTTAACTGAGTCTCAGTTTCATAGGGTTGCTTTGAGGAATTAAGATCATACATGTAAAATACTTAAAATAATAACCTGGCACTTGAGATTTTTGTGAGAAGTAAAGGAGGTAATGTATCTACCACCAACAAGAAAACTATCTAGCACATGGTAATTGCTCAATGGATACAGTATGACAGATAAAATTCTTGGGAGTCTCACATGCTGTAAAAAAAAAAAAAAAAATTACACATTAAAAACAAGAGCATTTAGAAATAAAAGAGAGTTGTGGACAAGACTGCTCAAGACCTATGCAACATTATAACCAGAGGATTTCAAAAGTAGTAAGTAGTACCTGGAAACAGCCTGAACCACTCAAGCAAGAAACTCAGCATGACGATAGGTTGCCATGGTCGATATCAAAAATGAACAAACCAATGAAGTTGCAATTCTGGCAATCCTTTAATTAGAGCAGAGCTGGAAGGTGCTGAGACAATGAAAAGAGCTGGGAGCTGTACAAAACTGGGAACGTGCCTTTCTGAGGAACAGCCCTGGATGAAGGTACTCGTGTTTAATTTTCTTAAAATCTAGACTACAGAACTCCTGCTACCAGTGTTGCAGTCAAGCCGAGAGAACTTTTCCCTTTCCTACTTAAGTTTATAATTATAGTCCCCATTATCCAGAAAAAAATTTAAGTGAAACAGTAAGACTTTCACATCATACAATGTAGTTCCCTTATTTACCAATAACATGAATTAATTTCTATTAGTAGCACAGTCTATTTTGCAACAACGTGTATCTTCTCTTACTGTTTTCTATCCTAACTATTAACATGATAAGACAAAATAAAGACATTTCTCAGCCTCTGTTGCAGGTACGAGTTCTCAAATTACTAAATTCTCACCAGTGAGATGTGTATAATCTCATGATTCCCTTAAAGCCGCAGTCCCCAACCTTTTTGGCACCAGGGACCGGTTTCGTGGAAGACAATTTTTCCACAGACTGGGGGCCGGGGTGGGGGAGATGGTTTGGGGATGACTCAAGTGCATTACATTTATTGTGCACTTCATTTCTATTACTATTACACTGTTATATATACTGAAATAATTATACAACTCACCATAACGCAGAATCAGTGGGAGCCCTGAGCTTGTTTTCACTTGCCACTCACTGATAGGGCTTTGATATGAGTCTGCAAGCAATTGATTTATTATGGTCTCTATGCAGTCAAACCTCTCTGCTAATGATAATCTGTATTTGCAGCCGCTCCCCAGCGTTAGCATCACCGCCTCAGCTCCACCTTAGATCATCAGTCATTAGATTCTCATAGGGAGCACGCAATCTAGATCCCTCGCATGCACAGTTAACTGTAGAGTTCGGGCTCCTATGAGAATCTAATGCTGCCACTGATCTGACAGGAGGCGGCGCTCAGGCAGTAATGTGAGTGATGGGGAGTGGCTGTAAATACAGATGAAGCTTCGCTCGCTAGCCCCACCGCTCACCTCAGTGCGGCCCAGTTCCTAACAGGCTGACCGGACTGGGACCACGTCGCCCAGGGGTTGGGGACCCCTGCCTTAAAGAAAAGGGTTGTTGCCCTCTGCTTCCTCTTCCTCTGACCAGCTCCTTGGAATGTAGAACCAATTCCAAGGCATCAGATAAAGAAAACTCAAGAAAGAAAAAATATAGACCAATTTCAATTATGAACAAGGATGCAAAGATGCTACATATTAGCAACCCCAATCCAGAAATAACTAACAACGATAAAAACTTACTGTCAATTTGAACTTACTTCAGAAATACAAGATTGATTTAAGGAGAAAAAAATATAAAATTACCTCAATGGATGCAGGAAAAGTATTTGCATACAAAAGAAAAATGCTGACTTTTAAATTGAAAATTTTTAAAGTTGGTTATCATTAGAGTAAGGAAGTTCCTTTCTATTCTTAGTTTGCTATTTACAAAAAAAGAACTTAAAGTAATCATGTTTAATGGTAAAACATTTAAAACGTTCCCTTTAAGGGAAATAAGACAAATGTACTATAACACCTCTTTCAATCCATACTGTGCTGTCATCCTAGTTATTGCAGTAGCAAAGACCACAAAAATTAAAAATGAAGAAACAAAGTTACCATTAATTGCAAAGGTAGGATAGTCTACACAGAAAATCCAAAGTAACATAGTCAAAGCCAAGTTAGTAAAAGTTAGTGAAGTTCTCAGTAAATTTAACTTAGCATATAAAAACCAACTGTAGTTCTATATACCAGCAAAGAGATAAAAATGAAATTAAAATGACATTTATAACAGCAATAAAACTAGAAGATCTAAAATACATTATTTTATAATATGCACAAGAACTTTATATGGAAATACCATAAAACTTTATTGAGAAAGATGGTAATGAAAGACAATGACAGGTTTTCTTTTTTAAACTGTACAAAGTTAATACAATTCCAATCAATCCCTGGAAGCCATTGTGTTTTATTTATTTAATTTTATGGCTCTGATTTCCAACACTACAGAATTTGACTAGATATTATTAAGTCAAATATTAACACAATATTTGACAAATATTAAGACAAATATTAAGACAAATCTAAGACTCCAGATCTGTGCTAACTGTTGCAAACCCACTTTACCATCTATCTGGCCCCTGCCTTCCTTTTCCCCACTTTGAGGCCTCCAACAATTACCCCAGGGTCTAAAACAGGGGTCCACAAACTATGGCCAGTCAAAATTTTTTCTTCAAGGGCCAGGAGCTAAAAAATTATTCTTATATTTTATGATGGTTACACTGTAAATGATTAGCTAAGTACATACATAATAGATAATTTTGCCTCTTGGCCCACAAGGCCTAAAATATTTACTTTTTCACCCTTTCGAAAAAGTATTTGGACCTCTGCTCTAGACCAAG
This sequence comes from Physeter macrocephalus, assembly GCF_002837175.3. Taxonomy (NCBI): domain Eukaryota; kingdom Metazoa; phylum Chordata; class Mammalia; order Artiodactyla; family Physeteridae; genus Physeter; species Physeter macrocephalus. The sequence goes on along the minus strand of NC_041234.1, from coordinate 27,437,595 downwards.
AACTTGGGAGAGTTCCCCAAACACCTATTGTACTTTTTTTCATGGGCTGGCTGACTCAGTTCTCTTCTTTAAAAGCCTTTCCACGTCTCCTACCTGGAAAACTCCCATTAAGCCTTCCCTCCAGTCTCAACTGTTCTGTGGAGTTTCTCTAATTCCCACTCAGACTTTCCCATACCCCTTACAAAGAGAGACGTACTTCTGCCTCACTCCTGAACACCTCTAATATATCACTTCCAAAAACTTATGCTTGTTTGTGCCTCCCTCACCAAGAACATGGGCAACTTGAGAGCAGAACTATCTTACTTATCCCTGTATTGCCAACAAAGCTCTTGTCAATGACAGGAAAAGCCAGTTAGTGACTGACATAAATAGTGTAACAGAAGTCATGGATAGGTCAGAAGATGAGTGCAGGTTCCACTATTTCATCCACCAATTTGTGCAGACCTGAATGCAGTCTAGTCCATAAAGTAAAAGAAATTAAATAATGATTTCTAGGATGTGGTCTGCTTATAAAATTGTAAAACTTCTAAAGAATCTAACCCTTGTGGACAGAAAGATGTTACCTGTCATTCCAGCAAACAAAGAATGTTGCCAACCATCAAGCCATCAGCTGCTGCTCCCCCCACCCACATACACACACTCACCAAGGTGCACCTTCAAGTGAATTCAGGATGGAGAAAAACCAGGATACTGGCCCTTGATAGTCAAGATGCATATCAAAGAAATAATTTCAATGAGCCCAGACTCCTGCATCTTCCCATACACAGAAAAGCACTAAAATCATTATGTTTGACTACTTTTTTTTTCCCCCAGCAAAAACTCTTATATATCCTGGCTCTTCTCTTACCTCTTTGGAACAGTTCCTCTGAGCTATATGAGAGGCTGTTTCCCGGGTTATAGTCCTCAGTAAGGTCCCTGAATTAAACAAAATTCTCAACTTTCAGGTTGTGTATTTTTGTTTTTGTTTTTTCAGTTGACATCCTTATTCTCAAATATACTGCTTTTTAACTTTTCCTATATATTCTTTAAAAGATCTCACTCTCTTGGTCTCTGCCTTTCTGGGCAAAAAAGTTTTGTTTTGGTTTTTTTCCAGGTTAATTTAAGCTTTAAACTTGTTGAAATATTAATTACAGTTCTGCCTTCCTTAAAGTTCTAAATATTTTCACGTTATAAAGCACTTCAATATTGATATATTTAAATACTCAATGTATTTTTAAACTCAAAACATGAATCTGAACTGGGAAAACCATGAGTTTTTCCATTATAACAATTCTCTCCCCCAGATCTCTCCCCTACCCAACATTAATCCCTAATCCCACATCAGTACTACATTAACAAAAAAATAAAACCGTATAGTAGCTAAATGGAAAAAAGAAAACCTTACTACTCAGCCCCAATTAGGAAAGAAGGCCAGCACAATTTTCAGAGCTGGTAAGAAATGAAGCATTACAATTTTCTAACATGTATTGAATCAAGGACTAAAATAGACCTTTTTGGTGAATGTACTTTAAGGACAAGAATTGTTTATAATTAGCATACCAAAAACACATGCAAAGTAATCTCTACAAACTTTCAGTTCTTGAAACACTCGATCTTTTTCAGCAGTAATATTATAAAGCCCCATGATATTTTATATACACATACAAAGATATATGTAAATTTACTCTTCAATATTTTTTCAGTGTCCCAAATTAAATTTTAACCCAATTCTCTCAAAGCCATTGTAAAAGCAGGATTTTTTTTTAAGTTAATGAACTAATTTAAAGGGGTTTTGTTAATCAGAATAACTGTACCCACAAATATTTTAATGAATCAATATACCCCCCAAAATTACACATAATGCACAATTAACAGGCAAATTATATTTTATACTGAAAAAGGTTGCTCTCCATCTTTCCACAACGTTTAATCAATGGTTCTTTTAGACAAGCATATTACCATAACTCAAACCTTTTCTTAAATACAAGTGGGGAAAAAAGAAGAAAAAAGTCAGTTTTATTTATTTAAAAGTTCACAATCATAAATGAATATATACAGAAATTGTTTAGTAAAGTACACATGATAAAAATCATCAGGAAGCACCAGCACGTCTTCATATTTTAATATATCTCCTTACAGTCTTCTTATATAGTGAAATACATAGCAGCATTAACAGTGTACATACAATTTTTTATTCCTACCTTCCTACTTTATACCATAAACCGTAACAGCAATTTTTAAACTTTCCTGACTCGTGAATGAATTTAGGTTTTGTTATAGTTGTTAAAGGGGATCAGGACAGGATACCCCCAGATGTGCTGCTTTAACATAAGAATTATTTTGAGCTGGAGGCATCTGAGTTCCTGAAATCCCTTATATATGCGAAAAGCAGAGCCTCCCAAAAGAACAAAACTGTCATAAACCCCTCCCGGTAGAAATTCTAACAGACATTATCATAATACATCATATCTCCCGTCTATTCTCTTAAGGGCTTACTTATCTTTCCAAAAAGTTATCTGTTTTCCTTTAAGTGCCCTTTCTCACTCTTCTCATCACCTACTAAGTTGGTATATAGCCCCAAATTCTAACCACCCCTTTGAGTTACTCATCACTGAGTTCTACTGAATGAATATGCATTGAATGTGTAAACAAACTGGTTTTTTCCTCCTGTTAAACTGTTTTAAGTATAATTCATAGGACCTAGCCAGGAGGGGTTCAATTAAGAACTGATTTCTCATCAGGAAATATGGAAGCAAGAAGAGACCAGATTTTCACTTAAAAAAAAAAAAACTAGACTTATCCTGGTTATCATTTTGAAACATACAGAAATATCGAATCACTACGTTGCAGAACAGGAACTAACACAGTGTTGTAGGTCAATTATACTTCAAAAATAAACACACACAAAGGAAGCAAGAATACACAATAGGGAAAAGACAGTCTCTTCAATAAGTGGTGCTGGGAAAACTGGACAGCTACATGTAAAAGAATGAAATTAGGACATTTTCTCACACCATATACAAAAATAAGCTCAAATGGATTTAAAATCTAAATGTAAGGCTGTAAAACCATAAAACTCCTGGAAGAAAACACAGGCAGAACACTCTTTGACATAAATCATGGCAATATTTTTTTGGATATGTTTCTTAAGGCAAAGGAAACAAAAACAAAAATGAATAAATGAGACCTAATTAAACTTAAAAGCTTTTGCACAGCAAAGGAAACCATCGGCAAAACAAAAAGGACAATTCACCGAATGGGAGAAAATATTTGCAAATGATATGACCAATAAGGGGTTAATATCCAAAATATATAAACAGCTCATACAATTAAATATTTTTTTAAAAAAATCTGACTTTAAAATGGGCAGAAGACCTGAATACACATTTTTCCAAAGAAGACATACAGATGGCCAAACAGGCACATGAAAAGATGCTCGACACTGCTAATCATTGGAGAAATGCAAATCAAAACCACAATGAGATATCACCTCATACCCGTCAGAATGGTTATCATCAAAAAGAACACAAATAACAAATGTTGGCAAGGATGTGGAGAAAAAGAAACCCTTGTACACTGTTGCTGGGAATGTAAACTGGTACAGCCACTGTGGGAAACAGTATGGAGGTTCCTCAAAAAACTAAAAATAAAACTACCATATGATCCAGCAATCCCACTCCTGGGTATATATCTGAAGAAAACAAAAACACTAATTTGAAAAGATATATATACCCCAATGTTCATGGCAGCATTATGTACAATAGCCAAGATATGGAATCAACCTCAGTGTCCATCAGCAGACAAATGGATAAAGAAGATGTGGTACATATATACAATAGAATAAATATGTATCAACATGGACAGACCTGGAAAGTATTGTGCTTAGTGAAATAAGACAGAAAAACAGATACTGTATGTTATCACTTATATGTGGAATCTGAAAAACTAAAACAAACAAATGAATATAACAAAACAAACACAGATTCACAAATATAGAGAACAAACTGGTGGTTACCAGAGGGGAGAGGGAAGGAGGGTGGGGCAAGATAGGGGTAGGGGATCAAGAGATACAAACTACTATGTATAAAATAAATAAGCTACAAGGATATATTGTACACCACAGGGAATATAGCCAATATTTTATAAGAACTTTTTAAAAAAGCAAGCCAACCCATAATTCTCTATCAAGAAAAAATACCCTTTAAAATTAAGTCAAAAAATATTTTCAGAAAAAAGAAATTCATCTCTGCCATACCTTTACTGTAAGAAACGCTAAACAAAGTTCTTTGGCCAAAAAGAAAATGACAGTACATGGTAACAATTCATACAAAGTAATGAAGAGCATCAGAAATGGTAACAATATGGGCAAATAAAATTACTATTACACTGTAATATACGGGCCTGTTCAAAGCAAAATAACATCACCTTGCGTAGATTTAATACACGTAACAGCTATTACATAAAGGACATGAGTGGGTAAGATGTGGACCTATATAACTGCAAACTTTCTACATTTTATGTGAATTGGTGTAATACTGAGACTTGACTGTGAAATATTAAAGGGTTTATACTATAATCCCTAGAATCACCACTGAACAAATAATGAAAAGATTAGGTGAAAAGGTCAATAGGAAAAGTAAAGTAAAATTGTAAAACAGATTGAAATATAAAGGGGGGGAGTGATACGCAGAACATAAGACCAAGAAATTAAGGGAATAAACATAAAAGGAAAGATCAAATGAAACACACAAACCCAATCATACCAATGATTTCATTAACTGTCGGTGGCTAAACAGCACAAGTAAAGACCAGAGATTTTCAGATTGGTTAAAAAAGCAAGACCCGTTTAACAAGCTATCTATAAAAGTATTATAAATATAAAGATGCCAAAAGGTTGAAAAGAAAAGGATATCTCACAGAAATAACAAGCCTAAGAAGAAAGAAATAGCTAAATTAAAATCAGATAAAACACATGTCAAAACAAAAGGAATTACTAAAGGTAAAAAACAGTATTTCTTTATGACAAAAGGGTCAGTTCATCAGGTAAAAATAACAATCACAAATGTGTGTGTACCTAATAAGAGAGCTTCAAAATATACTAAAGAACAAAAGGGCAAAATTAAGAAAGACAATTCTACAATCACAGGAAGAGGTAATAACCTGTCAGCAAATGACAAGGACAAAAAAAGTTGTTTAAGAAAAATACCTTCAACTATCTTCAACTGTTATTTATACCATAATAAAACCAACAAATACAAACCATGTGCTTGTTTTCAAGTGTTCACCCAATAAAGTCTCAATACATTTTGAAAGAATGAAATCATAGAGTATGTTATATAAATGAAACAAAAATCACTAACTATGAGATATCTAAAATAACCCAAGTATTTTGAAATTATACTATATATATATATAAATAACCACGGGTAAGAAAGTGAAAGTAGAAAACGCTTTCAAATGAATGATAATGAAAACTTAAAATATAAAATTTGTGAGATACAGCTATAGCAATACTAAGAAAAATGCATACTTTTAAACACTTGTATTAGAGAAAAAAGGTAGAAAATCAATGATCTAAGCTTCCATCTTAGGAAATAAGAAAATTAAACACAAAGTAAGCAGAAGCAAATAATAAAGACAATCAGGAATCAATGAAATAGGGATTGGATGAAATGTAAAACAGGAAAACAATATTGAAGAAAAAAACTACAAAACAAAAATTTGATTTTTTGCAAACATCAATAAAATTGGTAACCATCCAGCCAGGCTGACCAAGAAAAAAGAGAAGACTGAATTACCAATATCAGGAATGAAAGAGAATATACAGATTCTATAGTTACTTAAAGAAAATTAGGGTTATGACAGAAAAAATAGTAAATGTGAAATTTTATGAAAGAGACAAACTGCTTGAAAGACAAAACAAAACTGAACCAAGTAGTAACAGAAAACCTGAATAGCCCTGTACATATTAGAGGAATTCAAACTGTAGTTAAAAACTATTCACAAAGAAACTCTAGGCCCAGCTGACTTTACTGATAAATTCTATTCAACACTGGAAAAAGAAATAATACCAACCCTACACATACACTCAGAAATAGAGAGAACAATTCCCAACTCTTTTTATGAGGCCAGAATTATCCTGACGGAAAAAATCAGACAAAAGTCATAAGAAGAAAATTACAGAGTAATATCATTTATGAACAAAGATGCAAAAATGCTCAACAAATTATTACTACAATGAAGCCAACAACATATAAAAATCATAATAGATCTAACAGGGGTTTATCCAAGGAACAGCTTTAAAAAAAAAAAAAAAAAATCAAGCAATGTACCTAACTGTGTAACATATTAAAAAAGAAAATCCATAACTCTCAATACGGGAAGGAATAATAATTTGACAAGTTCCATACCTATTCATTATAAATGAAAACAGGAACAACAACAAAAAACTCTATAGCTAACATCGTATTCAATGGTGAAAACTGAATGTTTTCCCCCAAAGATCAGGAACAACACAAGGATGTTCCCTTCTATTCAACACTATACTAGAGGTCCTTGCCAATCCATCAAGGCAAGAAAAAGATTCAGTAGTAACCACAGATTAGAAAAGAAAAATTGTGTTTATCTGCAAGCAGCATGATAATGTACATAGAAAATCCTCTGAAATCTAGAGCAAAGCTACCAGAACTAATAATTTATCAAGATAGCAGGATGCTAGGTAAATGTACAATAATCTTTTGTGCTCCTATACAATAGCAACAATAACTGGAAATAAAATTTTACAATGACTCCAATCACAATAGCATCAAAGAGTAAAATAGAGAAAAACTTAACAAGAAAACATGTGCGATGGAAACAATAAAACACTGCTGAAGAAAATTAAAGACATAAATAAATGGTGAGATATACCATGCTTGTGGACAAACAAATGCATTATTTTTTAAAAAAAGATATTCTCCCCAAATTGGTCAATGTATACAATGCAGTCCCAATCAAAATCCTAGCAGGAGAAATTAGCAAACTGCTTCTAAACTGTATATAGAAAAGCAAACGAACTAGAAAAAAAAAACAAAATTTTGAAAAAGAACACAGAAAACTTACACTGCTTGATTTCAAGACTAAAGTAGCAAAACAGTATGCTATTGGCTTTAAAATAGACATAGGAGACCTTCAAGATGGCAGAGGAGTAAGACGTGGATATCACTTTCCTCCCCACAAATACATCAGAAATACAACTACATGTGGAACAACTCCTACAGAACACCTACTGAACAATGGCAGAAGACCTCAGACTTCCCCAAAGGCAAGAAACTCCCCACGTACCTGGGTAGGGCAAAAGAAACAACAGAGACAAAAGAATAGGGACAGGACCTGCACCTCTGGGAGGGAGCTGTAAAGGAGGAAAAGTTTCCACACACTAGGAAGCCCCTTCACTGGTGGAGACGGGGAAGCTTCGGAGCCACGGAGGAGAGCGCACAAACAGGGGTGCAGAGGGCAAAGCGGAGAGATTCCCGCACAGAGAATCAGTGCTGACCAGCACTCACCAGCCCGAGAGGCTTGTCTGCTCACCCGCCAGGACGGGCAGGGGCTGGGAGCTGAGGCTCCGGCTTCAGAGGTCAGATACCAGGGAGAGGACTGGGGTTGGCTGCATGAACACTGCCAGAAGCGGGCTACTGTGCCACAGCTAGCTGGGAGGGAGTCTTGGAAAAACTCTGGACCTGCCTAAGAGGTAAGAGACCAATGTTTCAGGGTGCGCAAGCAGGGGGGGTTCAGAGCAATGCCTAAATGAGCTCCAGAGACAGGCGTGAGCCACAGCTATCAGCGCAGACCCCATAGACGGGCAAGAAACGGTAAGGCACCTGCTGCAACCACCAAAAAGCCTGTGTGCAAGCACAGGTTACTATCCATACCTCCCCTCCCGGTAGCCTGTGCAGCCCTCCAATGCCAGGGTCCTGTGATCCAGGGACAACTTCCCCAGGAGAAGAAACACCGTGCCTCAGGCTGCTGCAATGTCACTCCGGCCTCTGCCACCACAGGCTCAACCCGCATTCGGTACCCTTCCCTCCCCCTGGCCTGAGTGAGCCACAGCCCCCTAATCAGCTGCTACTTTAACCCCGACCTCTCTGAGTGAAGAGCAGATGCCCTCAGGCAACCTACACGTAGAGGCGGGGCCATATCCAAAGCTGAATCCCAGGAGCTGTGCGAACAAAGAAGAGAAAGGGAAATTTCTCCCAGCAGCCTCAGGAGCAGCAGATTAAATCTCCACAATCAACTTGATATATCCTGCATCTGTGGAATACCTGAATAGACAACGAATCATCCCAAAATTGAGCCAGTGGACTTTGGGAGCAACTGTAGACCTGGGGTTTGCTTTCCGCATCTAATTTGTTTCTGGTTTTATGTTTATCTTACTTTAGTACTTGGAGTTTATTATCACTGGTATATTTGTTAATTGATTTGGTTGCTCTCTTCCTTTTTTTATATATATATACTTTTTCCTTTTTCTCTTTTTGTTAGTGTGCATGTGCATGCTTCCTTGTGTGACTTTGTATAGCTTTGCTTTTACCATCTGTCGTAGGGTTCTGTTTGTCCGTTTTTCCCTTTTTTTTTTTTGTATAGTTTTTAGCGCTTGCTATCATTGGTAGATTTGTTTTTTGGTTTGGCTGCTCTCTTCTTTGTTATTAATTTTTTCACATTTAATACTTTTCTATCTTTTCTTTTCTTTCTTTCTTTCTTTCTTTCTTGGCTGCTCTCTTCTTTGTTATTAATTTTTTCACATTTAATACTTTTTTATCTTTTCTTTTCTTTCTTTCTTTCTTCCTTCCTTCCTTCCTTCCTTCCTTCCTTCCTTCCTTCCTTCCTTCCTTCCTTCTTCTCTTCCTTTTCTTCTGGACCATGTGGCTGACAAGGTCTTGATGCTCCAGCTGGGTGTCAGACCTGTGCCCCTGAGGTGGGAGAGCCAAGTTCAGGACAATGGTCCAACAGAGACCTCCAGGCTCAACAATATATCAAATGGCGAAACCTCTCCCAGAGATCTCCATCTCAACGCTAAGACCCAGCTCCACTCAACGACCAGCAAGCTACAGTGCTGGACACCCTATGGCCAAACAACTAACAAGACAGGAATACAACCTCACCCATGAGCAGAGAGGCTGTCTAAAATCATAATGGAGGCTAAACAATACACTACTAAATAAGCAAGAGATCACTGAAGAAATCAAAGAGGAAATCAAAAAGTACCTAGAAACAAATGACAAAGAAAATATGATGACCCAAAACCTAGGGGATGCAGAAAAAGCAGTTCTAAGAGGGAAGTTTATAGCAATACAATCCTACCTCAAGAAACAAGAAACATCTCAAATAAACAACCTAACCTTACACCTACAGCAATTACAGAAAGAAGAACAAAATAAACCCCAACGTTACCAGAAGGAAAGAAATCAAAAAGATCATACCAGGGGCTTCCCTGGTGGCGCAGTGGTTGCGCGTCCGCCTGCCGATGCAGGGGAACCGGGTTCGCGCCCCGGTCTGGGAGGATCCCACATGCCGCGGAGCGGCT
>NC_041234.1:27425825-27427578 GCF_002837175.3 Physeter macrocephalus | reverse complement strand
AGAGGACTCAAATCAATAGAATTAGAAATGAAAAAGGAGAAGTAACAATTGACACTGCAGAAATACAAAGGATCATGAGAGATTACTAAAAGCAACCATATGCCAATAAATTGGACAACCTGGAAGAAATGGACAAAGTCTTCGAAAAGCACAACCTCCCAAGACTGAAACAGGAAGAAATAGCAAATATAAACAGACCAATCACAAGCACTGAAATTGAGACTGTGATTAAAAATCTTCCAACAAACGAAAGCCCAGGACCAGACGGCTTCACAGGCGAATTCTATCAAACATTTAGAGAGGAGCTAACACCTAACCTTCTCAAACTCTTCCAAACTATAGCAGAGGGAGGAACACTCCCAAACTCATTCTACGAGGCCACCATCACCCTGATACCAAAACCAGACAAATATGTCACAAAGAAAGAAAACTACAGGCCAATATCACTGATGAACATAGATGCAAAAATTCTCAACAAAATACTAGCAAACAGAATCCAACAGCACATTAAAAGGATCATACACCATGATCAAGTGGGGTTTACCACAGAAATGCAATGATTCAATGTATGCAAATCAATCAATGTGATAAACCGTATTAACAAACTGAAGGAGAAAAACCATATGATCATCTCACTCAATGCAGAGAAAGCTTCTGACAAAATTCAATACCCATTTATGATAAAAACCCTCCAGAAAGTAGGCAGAGAGCTAACTTACCTCAACCTAATAAAGGCCATATATGACAAACCCACAGCCAACCTCATTCTCAGCGGTGAAAAACTGAAACCATTTCCTCTAAGATCAGGAACAAGACAAGGTTGTCCATTCTCACCACTATTATTCAACATAGTTTTGGAAGTTTTAGCCACAGCAATCAGAGAAGAGAAAGAAATAAAAGGAATCCAAATCAGAAAAGAAGAAGTAAAACCATCACTCTTTGTAGATGACATGATACTATACACAGAGAATCCTAAAGATGCCAGCAGAAAAGTACCAGAGCTAATCAATGAATCTGGTAAAGTACCAGGATACAAAATTAATGCACAGAAATCTCTTGCATTCCTATACACTAACGATGAAAACTCTGAAAGAGAAATTAAGGAAACACTCCCATTTACCACTGCAACAAAAAGAATAAAATACCTAGGAAAAAACCTACCTAGGGAGACAAAAGACCTGTATGCAGAGAACTATAACACACTGATGAAGAAATTAAAAATGACACAAACAGATAGAGAGATATACCATGTTCTTGAACTGGAAGAATCAACATTGTGAAAATGACTATACTACCCAAAGCAATCTACAGATTCAATGCAATCCCTATCAAACTACCAATTTCATTTTTCACAGAACTAGAACCAAAAAATTCACAATTTCTATGGAAACACAAAAGACCCCAAAGAGCCAAAGCGATCTTGAGAAAGAAAAAGAGAGCTGGAGGAATCAGGCTCCTGGCCTTCAGACCATACTACAAAGCTACAGTAATTAAAACAGTATGGTACCGGCACAAAAACAGAAATATAGATCAATGGAACAGGACAGAAAGTCCAGAGATAAACCCACATACATATGGTCACCTTATCGTTGATAAAGGAGGCAAGAATATACAATGGAGAAAAGACAGCCTCTTCAGTAAGTGGTGCTTGGAAAACTGGACAGCTACATGTAAAAGAATGAAATTAGAACACTCCCTAACACCATACACAAAAATAAACTCAAAATGGATTAAAGACCTAAATGTAAAGCCA
>NC_041234.1:27422517-27425026 GCF_002837175.3 Physeter macrocephalus | reverse complement strand
GGGAGGGGGAAGGGTAAGCTGGGACGAAGTGAGAGAGTGGCATGGACATATATACACTACCAAATGTAAAATAGATAGCTAGTGGGAAGCAGCCACATAGCACAGGGAGATCAGCTCGGTGCTTTGTGACCACCTAGAAGGGTGGGATAGGAAGGGTGGGATAGGGAGGGTGGGAGGGAGACGCAAGAGGGAGGAGATATGGGGATATATGTATATGCATAGCTGATTCACTTTGTTATACAGCAGAAACTAAGAGACCATTGTAAAGCAATCATACTCCAATAAAGATGTTAAGAAAAGAAAAAGAAAAAATAGACATATAGAACTTAATGTAACAGGAATATAACAGAGGATCTAGCAATAGACACAAAACTAAATGGTCAACTGATTTTTATCAAAGAGGAAATACTAAATCAAATTTGAAAGGACAGTCTTTCCAATGAATGATGCTAGAACAACTGGATATGTGTTCAAGGGGTGGCAAAGAACACTGATGCTCGTCTCACATCATGAACAACCTGAAATGTATCATAAACCAAAATTTAAGAAATGTGATTACAGAACTCCTAGGGAAAAAAAGCTGAGGAAATCTTTATGATCTTCAGGTAGGCAAAGAGTTCTTAGCAGAACACAAAAACCACAAGCTATAAAAGGAAAAAAATTATTAAATGGACTTCATCAAAATGTTAAATATTTGCTCGTAAAAAGGCACAATTAAGAAAACAAAAAGCAAGCCACAGAGTGTGAAAAAGTATTTGCAAAACATATCTGACAAAGGGAATACGCAAAGAGCCCATGCAACTCAATTAATAATACACAAAAAGAAGTTAAAAATCAGCAAAAGATGTGAACAGATAATAACAAAAGGTACATGAAAGGCCAATAGCACATACAAGATGCTCAACATCACTATCTTTGGGGAAACGCAGATAAAACCAAAATGAAAAACCACTACTTACTTACTAGAATGGCTAAAGTTAAAAAGATTGACAGTACCGAGTGATAGCCAAGATGCAGAACAACTGAGAATCTCATATATTGCTATTAAGAATGTGAAATGGTACAGCCACTTTGGAAAAGTTTGGCAGTTAACTCTACAACTGCAATGTGACCCGGCATTTCCAAATCCTAGGTATATATACCAAGAGAAGTGAAAACCTATGTCTACACAAAAACAAATAATGTTCACAGCACTTCATTCATGTTTATCAAAAGCTGGACACAACCCTAATGTCTGTCAACTAATAAATGGGAAAATTAATTGTGGTATAATCGTTCTATGAGATACTACATAAGAATGAAAAGGAACACAATACTGATACACACAAGAACATGGATGAATCTCAAAAACGGTATGCTAAATTAAAACAAAAAAATACATGCTATTTGAATCCAGGTGTGTGACATTCTAGGAATGGCAAAATTAGAGACCCAGGGGTCAAGAATGATAATCAACTGTAAAGGGGGACAGTGGAACACTTTGAGTGATAGAAACATTCTATATCTTAATTGCAGTAATGATTACACAACCCCATATAACCTGCCGAAATGCAGCCAATTTGAACACTTAAAATAATGTAAATGATACTTCAAAAAAGCCGGAGAGAAAAATCATCGGCTATTTTTGTGGAGTTTATTTGGAAAAACAAGCAACAAAGAAAGGACAGCCAGGGAAACCCTAGAAACAAGAACAAAGAAAGGACAGCCAGGGAAACCCTAGAAACAAGAACAATGGGGAAAGGGTGCCACAGCACTACCGTATACATACTGCATATGTAGTATAAACCTATTGCAAAACCTCTATAAGTAAAATAGTATAGTATTAATTCATGAACAGACTAATGAAACAGACCACAGAAAATGTAAGCAGACAAAACTGCATATGAAAATTTAGCATACAACTAAGGCAACATCTCAAATTAGTACGGAAAAAATGAATTTTTTAACAATATATTATGTTGGGATAATTAGCCATAGGCAAAGAATAAACTTAGATGTTCCTCACACTATAAATCAGGGATAAATCCCAAATGGATCAGAGATTTAAATTAAAAACTAGAACCATTCAAGTACTAAAAGAAAATGTGGATGAATTTCCCTAACACCTGGGAGTGAGGAAAAAACTATCCTATGATTCAAAATGCAGGTGCAATTTAGAAAAAGACTGATAAATTTGACTAGATAGAAATAACTTCTGCATGGACAAAAACAAACACACAAAAGCAAAATAAAACAATAAATGAAAACTGCAATTTTTATCACAAATAAAGGATAAATATAGATCATACATAAAATATGGCTATACAAAACAGAAAGAAAACAATGGCCCAACTGAAGAGAAATGAACAAATATTTCAAAGAAAAGGAAACACAAATAGTCTTTAAACTTCAATTAAAAATTCAATTAAGGGCTTCCCTGGTGGCGCAGTGGTTGCGCGTCCGCCTGCCGATGCAGGGGAACCGGGTTCGCGCCCCGGTCTGGGAGGATCCCACATGCCGCGGGGCGGCT
>NC_041234.1:27380963-27422463 GCF_002837175.3 Physeter macrocephalus | reverse complement strand
CAGCAGAGGGGGGCCTCCATACCACAAAAAAAAAAAAAAAAAAAAAAAAAAAAAAAAAAAAAAAAAAAAAATTCAATTAAGAAAATGCAAGTTAAAACAACAATAAGACACCATTTCTCACCTATCAGATTTCACAAAAAGCCTGCTGACATAAACTTTCTTGGTTAAGACCAAGGGGAAACAAGAGCTCCCAAAGGAGTGGTTCACACCACTAGACCCAGCAATCCCACTTATCAAGGAATCTATACCAAAGAGAATCTATACCAAAGAACACTAACAAAAAGACACTTTTACTGTTTACTGCAGTACTATCTGTACTGAAGCAACTGATTGAATAAACAATGGAAGAAATCACCATGACATTGGATTAGGCAAAGATTTCTTAGCTACAAAACCAAAAGCCCAAGCAATGAAAGAAACAGTTGAGAAATTGGATGTCATCAAAATTTTTTATTTTTGCACTTCAAACTATACTATCAAGAAAATGAAAATATAAGCCACAGACTTTGAGAAAATATTTGCAAATTATATATCCGATAAGGGGTTGTATCCGGAATGTATAAAGAACTCTTACAACACACCAATTTTTTTTTTTTTTTTAAGTTTTTGGCCGCACCGCGCAGCATGTGGGATCTTAGTTCCCAGATCAGGGATCAAACCCACGTACCCTGCATTGGAAGCATGGAGTCTTAAACACTGAACTGCCAGGTAAGTCCCAACACACTAATTTTTTTTTTTTAATTTAAAAATCAGCAAAGGCTTTACAGAGGCATTTCACCAAAGAATATACACAAATAGCTAATGTGGTCATTAAACAGTGCTCAACATCAGTCATTAGGAAAATGCAAATAAAAACTGTAATAATGAGGATATGGAGAAACTGGAACCTTCATACACTGCTGGTGAGAATGTAAAATGTTACAGCTACCCTGGAAAACAATTTTGGCAGTTTCTCAAAATGTTAAACATAGATTTACTTTACAACCTGGCAATTCCACTCCTGGTTATTTACCAAAGAGAACTGAAACTATATATGTCCACACAAAAACTTGTATACAGATGTTCACAGGAGCATTATTCACAATAGCCAAAAAGTGGAGACAACTAAAATGCTCAACTGATGAATAAATAAAATATGGTATAACCACACAATGGAATATTATTAGATAATAAAAAGGAATAAAGTATTAATACATGCTACACATGGATCAACCTTAAAAATATATGCTTAGTGAAAGAAGTCAGCCACAAAAGACTACATATTATATTATTCCATTTATATGAAATACCCAGAAAATACAAATACACAGAGACACAGAGAAAGAAGATTAGTGCTCGCCAGGGGTTGGGCATGAGGTTTCATTACGGTGAGATAGACATGTCCTAAAATAAGACTTTGGTTATGGTTGCACAACTCTGGAAATTTACTAAAAGTCACTGAATGGCATAAAGAAATTGAATTTTATGGTATTTAATTATACTTCAATAAGCTTTAAAAAGAAGAAAAGATAAGCCATAGACTAGAAAAGATACTTTCAATATATTTTTTTAATTACCAAAATATACTGTTAAAACTTCTACATATCAAAAAGAAACATAAATTAGGCAACAGAAAAAATAAAATCCACCTGAAAAATCTGAAATGGCAATTCAGATAAAGAAACCCCACTGGTCAGTAAACTTATACTTCAAAGTAAGTAAACATGATGTGAAAGATTAACCTGTCCAGGTAACTTTATGCACTGCTTAAACTAAGAAAATAGATGATTAATTGCTGTGCACAGTTCTTCATTTAGGTATTGGTCTTTTAAAAAATGGTTAGGTTCAGCTGTCCTCAAAGCTCCAATTATAGACAAACTATACCAATAAAGATTTTCATTTATGCCTTCCCTTTTCAGCCTGATACACCCATCTTCAGACTTCTTTTATTCCTAGGTACCAACTTAAGAAAACTGAAGAATCATTTTGTTGCCATTTGATTTTAATGGCTTTAACTTTCACACTTTGGATCATCTCTGGCCAACAAACTGTGTCAGAATAATCTAATTCTTTTAACAAAATACAAGTTGATCATACAAGACAGCACAAATGAAGAACACTCATTTTTCCCTTTCCAATCCCTTTTGCCTAGAAGTAATATTTTCAATTAACAAAACAAACAAAAAAGCAAGAGCACAATTCGTTTTGAGTATGAACAGCAGTAATCTGCCAGAGAAGAGAAGGGGAGGGAAGAGGAGGGGAGGGAAGAGAAGGGAAGAGAAGGGGAGGGAAGGGGAGGGGAGGAAGAGGGGAAGAGGGGAAGAGGGGAAGAGGGGAAGAGGGGAAGAGGGGAAGAGGGGAAGAGGGGAAGAGGGGAAGAGGGGAAGAGGGGAAGAGGGGAAGAGGGGAAGAGGGGAAGAGGGGAAGAGGGGAAGAGGGGAAGAGGGGAAGAGGGGAAGAGGGGAAGAGGGGAAGAGGGGAAGAGGGGAAGAGGGGAAGAGGGGAAGAGGGGAAGAGGGGAAGAGGGGAAGAGGGGAAGAGGAGAAGGGAAGGGGCATGCAAATGTGCACTAACCTTCCAGTAGTCAGATTGTAAACTGTAGTACCTCTGGTATGCAGATAATGCTGCAAGAAGGAAAATAAGCATGAGTCACAATTATGTCCCTTTTCAAAATCAATTAACAAGTTTTAAGAAACATTACAACAAAATTCCCATCATACCC
The DNA here is from genome assembly GCF_002837175.3 of Physeter macrocephalus. NCBI lineage: Eukaryota > Metazoa > Chordata > Mammalia > Artiodactyla > Physeteridae > Physeter > Physeter macrocephalus. The sequence goes on along the minus strand of NC_041234.1, from coordinate 27,419,762 downwards.
ACCTCCCAGCACATAGTGATATTTAAAACCAAACAATTTAAACTCTGGGGCATCCCTACTCATAGTCAGACACGGTAACATATGTCAAATATATAGGAGTTGAAGGAAGTAAAACCATGGTCACATTTCAGACCTGCACTTGAACAGAATCTGGGCAACCTCTTGAATCAATTTGACCTTCCTCAGAGACCAAATCTGATAAATGGATTAATACTCCAGAATGTGATGGGTCGTTTGTTCTAACAAGGGATCTCACTTCCAAAAATGACTAAAAGCTCAACCACCTCAAAGAGCAAAGGAACTACAGTTGACTCTTGAACAACACAGATGTAAGGGCCACTGACCTCCACACAGTAGAAAAGCCAAGTATAACTTATCGACGGCTCTCTGTATCCGCAGTTCTGTATCCTCAGATTCAACTGACCACAGATCATGTAGTGCTATCGTATTTACTACTGAAAAAATTCCATGTGTAAGTGGACCTGCAAAGTTCAAACCCCTGTTGTTCAAGGGTCAACCGTATTCCTTTTGTGCTGCTTCCTTTCATACAATTAAAAAAAAAAAAAAAAAACCAGCCCACAATTACCTTACCCCAAACTCCAACTCAATTCCAAAACAGGGCATCCCATACCCCTAAATCCATCTCAAGGTATAACAGGCTCTGGAAAAAATTAAAGTACAGTTGTCCCTCAGCATCTGCAGTGGATTGGTCCCAGGACCCACCATAGATACCAAAATCCACTGTGATCAGATCCCATAGTCGGCCCTGCGTGTGCACGGATTCCACACCCACAGATGATAAAAATAGTAGTACATATATGTACCTGAAAAATCCCACGTATAAGAGGACCTGCAAGGCTCAAACCCATGTTGTTAACAGTCAACTGTAGCGCTTGTCAATCCAAAAACTCAGTGAGGGGCAGGCGGTAACAAAGTAAAGTAAAGGTTATACATGCACATTAGAATTGGTAGCCTTTTTTTTAAAAACTCATGAGCAATAAATAAGTCACGGGGGTGTAATGTGCAGCATGATGACTATAATTAATAATACTGTATTGCATATTTGAAAGCTGCTAAGAGTAAATCTTAAAAGTTCTCATCACAAGAAAAAAAACTGTGTATGGTGATAGATGTTAACTAGACTTACTATGATCATTCCACAATATATGCAAACATCAAATCATTATGTTATACACCTGAAACTAATAGTTATATATCAATTATACCTCAATTTTTAAAAAGAGTAACATATTTTCAAATAAGATTTTCAACACATGTAAAAAAATTTTATACTGAAAATAATGGGGAGGGTGGAAATTAACATTTTCTAAAACTCCAGGTATACTGTTTATCAGTAAGCAGCCAAAATGAATACCATATAGAATACCACACAGAGAACTTCCTGAATATGTTCAAATTAGAGAAGCATCACCCCAAAACATCACATATCTGAAGAAGTAACTTATTTGAATAATGTTCATCTTTTTTGCACAAAGATGATGCCAACCAACCTATCACTGGAAGGACATTTAGGCTGTAATTTTTCCAGTTTTGAGGAAGAGGTGATTTCAAGCCATCTTCTGTTTTCTAGTTCTTCATACATGAGTGTAGCTAGCTCATAAAGATCACTGATTAATGGTTTTCTAAAAAGAAAAGCAAACCAACTTACCAAGCTAGACAGAACAGAATAGTCAAATAAGGTTTGACTGATTTATAGAGAACAGTCATGGAAAAGGTGTTTTCTCTCTACTGCCTGATGTGAACAAGGAGGCATATATCACCAACTGCCACCACAGGGGGAACTATTCTTAAGATGAAGTCCATAGAAGATAGCAGAAACAGATGGAAAGTACCGGATACTTCTAGACTTCGAACTATACCTAGTGCACAACTCACCTATGAACTTTCAATTATATGAGGGAATAAATCTCCTTATTGTTTAAGCTAGAATCGAGCCTTCGATATTTGTGCCTCCTAACCAAGAGAAGTCAGGGTCCCTGACAATTTTGTGCAATCACCGTATCAAGCCTGGACTGCCCTTTTAACGGGAATTTCAACAAACTTGAAGGGTATGTTCCCAATAACCTGAATAACAATATATATTACATGACTTCATAAAATTCCCATTTTAGAATTTGAAGAACCCTTAAAGAGACAGTATGATGTAACTGAAACCGAGATACAAGAAGCCTATGTGATTATCAATTGGGAGAAACATGGCATCTATACTACAATATGATGAACTGAGAAATAAATACAAGCCCTCAAATTCAAAGTCACGAAAGTAAATGCTCCAAATTTCAAGCACAGATTTGTAAATGAGACACTTCAATGAGCATTTGTTATCTTTCCATTCATTTACACATTTCTCAACAATTATACTTTACTCCATTAGGCCTAGGATCCTATATTTTAAGAACGACCTTAACATATTTAACATGTTTCCTAATCCAAATAAATCATTAAAACTCTACAAGTACCCATCACAGAGTCTCTCTAATGAAATCCTTTTAAGCAAAGCACAGTCCTTATTTCCAATCTTTAAGTCAGTTACCTATTGTGAAAATAAATTCCTACTCCACTGTAACTAGATTTTCCTTAAGTCCTTAATAGAGAATGAGGGAAATCATTTATTTGGACATACTTATAATGCTTAAAACTGGTTTCAGGATTGTACCATACGTCTAATGGGCTTTTCCTTCCCTAAATCACCTAATCTTCACTTGGAGATCCCTGAGTTATTTACTGGCTCAAGAAGTCCTTGTTCATCCCACTAGGTAATCTTTTTAACAGTACTTCAGGCAAGACTGTCGTTTTCTTTTGCCACTTAACCAAGAATGGTGTGCTCAAACATATTAATTTCAACTCTCTGTCAACCAATTTCCAAAGGTCAGATCTTTTTATTCGTTGGATTCAACTTTATTTATGGACAGACTTTTTTCATAATTTTGAGTTTTATTTTGTTTTTAAATAAGCCCATTTAGTCTGTGTAGACTTTTAAAAAAAGAGAAAAATATAATGAATTTAACAGATTATAGAAAACTGGCAGAGTACTAACAAAGTAACCAGGTCTAAAAAAATTAAATGCAAAAGAAAACCAAAAAAACAAATGCAAATAAGAAGGAAGTTAAATTTAACTTTCTGCCAGAAAAAGGGAGTCTCCTTCAGAGTAAGATGCAACAGAAATGCAAGGAAGAAAAAGATTTAAAATTCAATCTACACTCCTACTAGACTATGCACTAACTGCAAGCAGAACTCAGCATTTCTCTTGTCATCTCTAGCCCCATGTATAACACTACAGGCAGCAGGTTAGCTGCTCACGGGTGAGTCTATGGGTATGGAAGGGAAGGAAAGGAAAGAAGTACAAGTAAAAATCTGTCAGTTGCACTGACTGTCATCTTTAGGCCAGAACAAGTTGTGACTGCCTAAGATTATTATTATTAGGTCAACAGATCTTTGATTATTTTTATCTGAGGCTGAACTAAAAAGTTGTATTTATACCCTGGGATAAATGAGATCTCAGAGAGCTTATACTAACTGTCTCACTGTATATAAATGATTGATGTACCTAACTCCCTAGCACCTTTCTGCCTTCTCAAATCTATGACCGCCTAAAACACATCTTCTCTTATATGTAGCATTAATACACATTAACATTTGAAAAACCCTCTGGATAGTATCCAGTACAACAGACCTTTGTTCCTAAGATTACAGAGACAAGCAGACAGGAAGTTGGAAAAGCAAAGAAACAAATCTGGAATCCTTTTACTCCTCTATCAGCATCTTCACTGAGGTTTTCAAATCAAATTAATACATCTACTGAGATCTCAGATTTACTACTTCTTTGTCATTATTAAAATAATATACTCCTCGAGGTCTTTATTTTTATTTTTTTTATTTTCTTGGCCGTGCAGCATGCGAGATCTTAGTTCCCCAACTAGGGATAGAGCCTGTGCCCCCTGCAGTGGAAGGGCAGAGTATCAAGCACTGGACCGCCAGGGAAGTCCCTCCTTAGGTTTTTAATATCGCACATTTAGTTTACTACAAGAACCATCAAGTAGTTGTCTTATTTGTATTCCTTCAATGTGTTCTACCACCAGCTCTCTAGTTCTTGAAGCTACAACTTTTGCTCGTTGCCTGGATATGGACTTCTGACAACCTGGGTTATGGTCACTGTTTTTTTCCCTTGGGTTATTTTTCTCAATTGCATTTTCTAACTCTAGGCCACAAATAGATTGAACAAAATCAATTATTCCCAAATTGTGATGAGAGGGAGTGGAGGCACAAGTGACTTTTTATATCAGTAAATACATTTAAATAAAGTTATATAGAGAAAGAGGGTACAATGACTACAAATGCAATGAAAACACATGAATGATCACCTTAACTATATCAGCTTTCAGAAAGATACATCATATTCATTCTATGTATATTACATGCCAGTTTATGTCAGTATTCTGGATTTTCATTTCATTTTACTATTTCAACACAAAGTAAATTTGTATCATATATCCTATGCAAACTATCCCAATGACTATCTGAAAGAACTTTTAAACAAAGAGCAGATTCTTACAAGAATCACAACCTTTAGTTCCAACAACCATGACAATAAAGAGATGAACCATGCAAGGATCCAAAAAGCAATTTTTGGAGAAGCCAAACTCAAGATTTATTATTGGAAAACATGTACTTTATGTCCTTACACTATATATATCCTAGGATGGAGTGTTGTCATTCCACCCAAGAAACACAGAAAGAGAGAAAGACAAAAAAAGCTCACCAACTCTGACTTAAGACTTCTCCACATAAGCAACTCTTAGCATGTAACTTGCCCTAGCCATTTACAATTACTGAGGAACCAAAACAACCAAAACCGACTTTGCCCAAAAGTGATAGACAGTGCAACAAATGACCAATTACTTGAAGGAAGGAGGAAAGGGAGAAAAATCTATCGTCAGGTGGAATTTCAGGGAAAACTTCCAGCTCACCACAAACCATGAAGAAACTATTTGTAAAAGTGTCAAGGTTTTCATACTAATATCAGGAATGATTAATTATTGTATCTCCTTCAACTAATTTTTTTACTTCTGGAATTTTTACTATCTGCACCCCAAGTCTCTTACCTCAGAGTTTCTATCTTTTTATAATTTTGCTGTGTACTGAGGTACTTTACTACCGGATTTGCTAAGCAATCAACTTTAACTTACTGACTATTCTCTCCTATAATCTGCCATACATATTCACAAATATTTACATATAATTTCTATTAATTAAACTGCTCCTGAGACCCATCATATATTCACAAGAATATATACACTTGTCCTTCAGCCCAGGGTTCTCTGTCTCTCAGGCTGTTCTTCAACTCAAAGAAGAGAAATCACAGTACCATCTCCATGGCTTAAGGCAGTCTCTCTGACAGCCCCATCAGCTGTTGGGTTCAGCTGAGGTTGACAGGTTAGCTGGGGGTTAGGAGTGGAAAGGAGGTATGGTAGACACTATAAAGAACCACTCAAATCCCACTTCAAGGAAGGACTGTTGGCAGTCTTGCGTACAAGAGAGCCTCTAGCAGTGAGTTGTCTTAAACTGAGGAGAGCAACCTTGCCTGAGGTCACACTCCTTCCCATGTCCAGTATGGAATGGATGGAGTATAAAGGCCTGGTCATCTTGGGCCAAGCTGTGATAGCCATTCTAGCTCCGGGGCTCCCCATGGAGTTGGCCAAGGCTGTCACAGCTTAACTTCTCCCTCTGTCCAACCCTGGTTCTATTTCCTATCTTCCACAGTGCTGATCCTAAAGGTACTCCTTACTAAACATCTTGTATGCTAAACTCACTGCAGAGGAATCCAACCAACAACAGGCTAAGTGCAATGAGCCTCCAGCCTCCATTTTCCCGCAATCCTCTAACCAATTACTTTTTCAGGATAAATTCCTAGAAGCCTAATAACCAAATCAAGTGATGGAAAATTTGGTTAATTCTTCATACATATTACCAACCAGAAAGACTAAAAAAATGTTTTATAAGGTCCTTTTATCTTCAAATTCCTCTGAAATGACAGAAAAGGTAATTTTTAATTAATAAATCCATAACAGTAATGACAATCAAAGTATACTATCTACAGATCAGAAATTTTTAGAAATTCATATAAGACAGGAAGTAGATGAGATCAGAGTAAGAAATAAGGGCAGAAAAACCACAGTGCAAAATGTACACAAAATATTTTCTACCATTTTCTACTCCTAAAGTAGAAGCAGTTTTTCATAAGGAACCCCAAACTCTGAAAATTTCACGCACAAGAGGACTCAGGACAGTATTTAAAGAACTGTCCTCAGAATAAACAGGGCCAGTAAATCCCCCACATACATACATCTGAGCAGTCTACTCACATGTTCACTGAATGTTTTATGTTTATTTCCCAGTAAGTTATGGTTTGTAATCTGTTCTCTAAAAATAAACATCTATTTGGCTGGGGCTAGAGGTTCACATCTTGTACTGGTTCCAAAGAAAAAAGGAGAAAGTAGCCTGAGGTTAACAAATGTCTCCATAAATTGGTGATGATGGTGATGATGTGTGGAAGGGGCTACTAGAGACTGGCTCTAGTTTGGGACTTCTGGGAAGACAGTGAAGAGAATGGATAGAAAGAGTTCAATAATTAGTATTTTTAAAGGGTTTTTTTAAAGTGGGAATGTGGTCAATAAAGTCTCAAGGATGAATTCAAACAACAACTCTCGTCTAGGAAATAAGAAGCCATCAGCTTGAAATACTAAAATATTCTGAAATACAAATGTGTACCTCTGCATTCATTCTCTCCTTCCTCTTCTTCCTATTACAAATTATCAATGGCCAGTTCATCTACACAACAGCAAATGGGTCGCAGAGCACACCTTTTCAAGGACTTAAATCCTTGGGTTATCCTTCTCTTCTCCCATCTTTCTAGATTACTCCTACCAGTTTGCTTGCCAACACTGTCTAGTTGCCACATGTCCCCTACCACACCTTCCAAAAAAGAAAAAAACACCTCCAAAACAAATATCCCTGGATTCTTCATTACCTTCACAGCCAAACATTTTATAAATGCAAAATGCAGCTAAATTCATAGACTAATAAAGTTTTAAAAGCTTATTTATTTATTTATTTTAAATGACCACTAAGCAATAAGGACATACAGCCACATATGCAAACCTAATTTTCAAGTCTGGGTCTCTGTTTATATGCTCTAAAACTAGTGCGCTTCTCCAAATAAAAGGTGCAGCATTGAAAAATCAGATTGCACAGAACTCTATTATTTCTTTTGTATAATGCTTTCCTTTAAATAAGTTACTGTTTTAATTAAAATAAAATATCTAATAGATTGTTAAATAATTATCAATACCTATTACCCTGAAGTCACTTTGCTAAGTACTAACCAGTTTCACACAGGAATCCCAAAACCCCTGAGCAGCTACCACATCCTCCCCTCGTTTTACAGATTACAGATAGAAGCTCAGGGATGTTTATAAAATCTGTTAAAAGTAATGCAGCTGAACCACAGAGATGAGCTGGGGAATAAGCCTAATTTCAAACCCCATAGCATACCTGTCTCAGAGTAAAATTTTATTTTCATTAGGAAAGTATTCACTTGACCTAACATAATTAAACACGAACAATCCTTCACTCTAGCCCTGAACAACCTTTCAGTTGTTCAGCCCACCTAAATACACTTGTGGAAAACAAGCATAAGTCCATCCACTCCACATTAAAATGTTTACTATCATCAAAAGGTTAAAATGTTATCGATTATAAGAATATAGTTTTTCTTTGCCTTTGGTATTGAGGGGTGTGGTGTTTGGGGGGTGCTTTTAACTTCCTAAGTGAGTAATGGCCTGGGTCAGCAGCTTGGTACCATAAAAAGGACACATCTTGAGGGACTACCTTCAATAATTTAACTCACTTATTTCCGATAGGAAAAACTTTTCAAATGAATTAAAAAATGCTTTATCCAACGCTCAAGCTCATGTGTGATCATCTCTCTGTTACTTACCTTTACAATAACATGGCTACAGATCAGGTTTTCATTCAAATATTTTCTAGCTAAAATGGAAGTTAAAGGATAAAGAAGAGAAATGCTGAGTTTGTGTTACTTTTCCAAAGTGTCCATCAATGGCTCACTTTCTACTATAGTCAAGCCTTTAAAAAGCAGGAATTTTTCACAAGGCAGAACAAAACGGTAGTACACACGTAGGTGGTTATCAGTTTAGCTGAATGGTCAACTTACTGCTGATTTACATGGAGTCACATGAACTTTTCCCATTTCCATCTACTCCACTTTTCTCATTGTTTAGGATGTTCATAAGCTTATAATTTCTTAGAAGTAAAAATGGTAATACCTCCGATAGAGTACAATTACAGTTATTTTGAATACATATATAAATCAAACAGTAATTAACAAGGGGAAAAAAATTACCTTTTGGATAATCTTCCAATAAGAGGTTGAAGTGACCTAATTGACAAAAGAAATCAGACTCCACTTTTCCTTCAGCTTTTAAGATTAGAGATTCGTAGCAGCGAACAGCCTAGAAATAAAAAATACAAGCATTTAAGAAAAAGACAAAACCCTAAAATACATTTCCTTCCTGAGATAATGCATATAATCCTCCATTCAATCACCCAAGAAATCAATATATTTTACTTCTACCTCAGATATAGCCAATGCAGCATTCTTCTAAAATACCTACTTATTAAAAGAACCACTGGGCTTCCCTGGTGGCGCAGTGATTGAGAGTCCACCTGCCGATGCAGGGGACACGGGTTCGTGCCCCGGTCTGGGAAGATCCCACATGCCGCGGAGCGGCTGGGCCCGTGAGCCATGGTCGCTGAGCCTGCGCGTCCAGAGCCTGTGCTCCGCAACGGGAGAGGCCACAACAGTGAGAGGCCCGCGTACCGCAAAAAAAAAAATAAAATAAAATAAAAGAACCACTAATTATGGCATAAGTGCTTTTCCTACTTATAAAATGGAAATACTTGCCAAATAAGATAATATAGGAACACTTTGATAACTTTATTCATTAGCTGTAAATCTAAATTTTTACTGTGGTCCATGTTGACATAAACAAATATATCAATCTTTTCCACAAATGGGAAGAACTTTATTGAATTACATGAGAAGTCACAGAATCTCCAGAGTAATAATAACTACCATTTATACTGAAGAGCTACTTTTTACCATCACCTCTACCCACTTAAACTACCGTAAACTGTCTTTCAATTATCTTCTTATGATACACATCATACCCACCAACTCTAACTCTATTCCTAATTTTACCCCCATTCCAATACATGCATATGCACTCACTCTGTTTGTTCCCTGAAGAAAAAAAATAACAGTATTTTAAGGATATCATTCTTTTTTTGTAATCCAGAAGAGTGCAGGGGGGAAAAAATGATGGAAAGAACAGGATTCTGGAGTCTGACAAATCCCAGTCATCATTAGCTACAGGAGATCCTGGGGAACTTATCGTCTCTGATTCTGTTTTAAAAACACTCAAAGGGCTGATTAAAGGATTAAAACTAGAAAATTTCTCTAAGGGTTTATCACAGTGCTTAGCACTCCATAGGTACTTAATAATTGTTTCTCTACCTTCTACTTAGGTTAAGATAAAAAGCTCCAACTCTTCCAGGATTGTTTCAAGCACCCCAATAAGTTTGTCAAAATTTCCCTAACAATCTACACTACAATGTTGTTATGTGTTATGGTGTCCTGGAGTCACTGAAGAAAAAAATGTGTATGATTTCTCAAATGTCTGAGTACACTCTCAGGTTTGGTGTCCACAAAAAATAGTTTCCATTATCAAAAAATCCTTTCACCACCGCTTCAAGAGCTTTTGATGGGATAAGAAAGTGTGATGTGGGGCATGGTACCCACTTAAAATGCCTTGATTTTTCCTCCCCTGTAAAATATAGAGCCTTTGATGAGTTTCAAAATTTAAAATTTACCTATCCAAAGCACATACATAAATACTTATCAAGTTTGGAGAAGCCATCCTAAACAAGGTGAATTTTGGGATGATTTTACCATCCTTAAAGTCTAACATTTATTAAAAGGGACTATCTTCAGTTCTTATTCCACTCTTAGCTATCTAAATGTGCCTACATACCTAATCACAATCACTGAAAACTTATCATTCTGCTTCCTTATAATTAAAAGAGCCTGAATGCTACACTGGCATCTCAGAAATTACTATAATTTGGAGGCATGAAATTTCAAGATCCTCTTTATTTAAGTCATATATAATCCTATCTGGAAGATGGTTAGAGTACAAAAATATAATTTATTTCAGTGCTTTTAAATATCAGTGAAATTCATAAAATTATTGGGCTACAGTATGACAATTATTAATTTTTACACTAAATAAAATGACTTTTTAAAGCTAATAATGGCATTGTAAATAAAGCTAGTTATTGTCTTTGTTTTTTAAACTCTTAGATATTTAGAAACTTTTGCTACTCCTCTCTGATAATTTCTCGTGGCTGATTAGCATTAAATTTACAAGCAAATAGTTTCATGGTGAAAAAGACTTCAAGATACAAACACGAATAAATTTTCTTTAATAATCTAAGCAAAAAGATGGCAACATCCTATACTTCCTCTTATCACCAAACATTGATGCCACTACCATGATCATCTATTACCTATCTTCCATATTCCATTTAAAAAAGGAACACATCTAAAGTGAGTACTATACACAACTGTGATCATCACTAAACACAACACCAGGCAAAAATCAGAATGGACACTCAGACTCAATCAACAGATTCATAGTAATTTCCAACAAAGCCAGCATGTACCTAAACCTACCAACTAATGTTGGTGGTCAAAAATGACGCTGACAGAGCTAAATACCAAACAAAATGAAGATGAGCAAAAAGGCAGAATAAACGTTCCAAGCACCTTGTGTCAGTCACCATTTATTTCATGGTGAAACCTCATGAATTTATTTGAAGTGTTTGAGGTAAGCACTGATATTAGATACAGGCAAATACTAACAATTTTTTAAAAGCATTTAAAGGAAAATAAATAAATGGGGCAATTTTCCAATACTACTAACTCATAAAATAACCTAGAATGAAACAGTGTTTTTATAGTAATGAGTTTCATTAAAAGGCTAGTTTTAAACACAGACGATATGTAGTTAGTTTAGATTTAGAACAAAGTTCAGGCAAACTTTTATAAAGCAAAAATATTTCTTGTTAAAAGGGTTACTTTTTTTTTAACATCTTTATTGGAGTATAATTGCTTTACATGGTGTGTTAATTTCTGCTGTATAACAAAGTGAATCAGCTATACATAAACATATATCTCTTTACCTCCTCCCTCTTTTGCGTCTCCCTTCCCACCCTCCCTATGAGCTGATCTCCCTGTGCTATGTGGCTGCTTCCCACTAGCTATCTATTTTACATTTGGTAGTGTATATATGTCCATGCCACTCTCTCACTTCATCCCGGCTTACCCTTCCCCCTTCCACTTACCCGTGTCCTCAAGTCCATTCTCTATGTCTGCGTCTTTATTCCTGTCCTGCCCCTAGGTTCTTCAGAACCTTGTTTTTTTTTAAGATTCCATATATATGTGTTAGCATACGGTATTTGTTTTTCTCTTTCTGACTTACTTCACTCTGTATGACCGTCTCTAGGTCCATCCACCTCACTCCAAATAACTCAATTTCCTTTCTTTTTATGGCTGAGTAAGATTCCATTGTATATATGTGCCACATCTTCTTTATCCATTCATCTGTTGATGGACACATAGGTTGCTTCCATGTTCTGGCTATTGTAAATAGAGCTGCAATAAACATTGTGGTACATGACTCTTTTTTTTAAAAAATTTTTTTATTTATTTTTGGCCGTGTTGGGTCTTCGTTGCTGCGCGCAGGCTTTCTCTAGTTGCGGCAAGCAGGGGCTACTCTTCGACGCGGTGCGCAAGTTTCTCATTGCAGTGGCTTCTCTTGTTGTGGACCACGGGCTGTAGGCACATGGGCTTTCAGTAGTTGTAGTTGTGGCACACGGGCTTAGATGCTCCACGGCATGTGGCATCTTCCAGGACCAGGGATCGAACCAGTGTCCCCTACATTGGCAGGCAGATTCTTATCCACTGCGCCACCAGGGAAGCCCTACATGACTCTTTTTTTTTTTTTTTTTTTTTTTGCGGTATGCGGGCCTCTCACTGTTGTGGCCTCTCCCGTTGCGGAGCACAGGCTCCGGACGCGCAGGCTCAGCGGCCATGGCTCACGGGCCCAGCCGCTCTGCGGCATGTGGGATCTTCCCGGACCGGGGCACGAACCCATGTCCCCTGCATCGGCAGGCGGACTCTCAACCACTGCGCCACCAGGGAAGCCCAATGACTCTTTTTTAATTATGGTTTTCTCAGGGCATATGCCCCGTAGTGGGATTGCTGGGTCATATGGCAGTTCCATTTTCAGTTTTTTAAGGAACCTCCATACTGTTCTCCATAGTGGCTGTATCAATTTAACATTCTAGAAGGGTTACTTTTATATTCTTGCTTTTGTTTTTTTTTTTTTTTTTTTTTTTTCATTTTAAATGTGCACAAATAAAATCATCCCCATATAGGATAAGTATGGTTTTGTACACATATGCAGAGAAAAACAACTAGAATATAAAACAAATGGTAAAAATAGAAAGTCTATAGTCCAGCCATATGGAAACTTTTTATTTTGTTCATTTTACAATTTTTCATAATTAAACTTAAAAATTATTATGCTTTCCTCCACGATTCATACTACCTTTAGTGTAAGGACAGTCAGAAATGTGAATGAAAATCAGTTGTACTAGATCATCATCATTCAACAGAGCACCTTCTCCAATGACAAAAATGTTCTATAATCTGTGCTGCCCAATATACTAGACATATGTGGTTACTGAGCACTTGAAACATGGCTAGTGCAAGATAACTGAATTTTTTAATTATGTCATTAAATTTGTGTTTAAATTTATATAGACATATGGTAAATGAACAGTGTAGACTAGGTAATTTTTAAAGCTTAAAAACAACGAATATTCAACCCACATGCTAAATATTAAGAAAGCAAAATTTCTTATTTTTATAAATGAAAAACCTATAAAAATAATGGTATATCTTGCACAGGGGGTGAGCAACACCTTCCAGAAAAATCACTTTAAAATCCTATAGTTGTTTATAGTTAGTGGCTTACACATCTATAATCGTTACCACCTACTTGAAAAAAAAAAAAAACATTGAGAAGGGAAATAAACAGTTAATCATTAAATACTAGAATCAAAGGAGAGTAAAGATTCTCCCAGCTAAGGAGAGAGACTGGATGTCTTCCTCCCATTACAGTGCCATTTTCCACAATGTTCAATATAATTTGTGCTCGGTAGCTGCTTTGTTTTTATTATTTGAAAAACCAGTTATCTCAGAATAGTAATATTATCATTACCCGCTATTTTTAAACCTTGACAGATTACCGCTCATAAACACAGACATGTAAATAATTTGGTTTTTTTATGTTAAGCATTGAAGTCTTTTAAGATAAACTTGGTCAATCCCTAGCTAAAATATGAGTTGTTACTATTTTAGAATTGTTAAGTACAGGCAACATCTAAACAAATGTGGGGTTTTTTTCCAATTTGAAAGATTAGCTGAAGTAGTTGGGTGACATACAAATGGTAGAGAAAACTAATGTAGATTTAAATACCCCAAATGGTTTCCTTTTTTTCTCTTTCTTTCTTTCCTTGTTAATGCCTGCCATGAATGCCCAGAGACAGAATCTCAACACAGTCCTAGTTTGGTGGCTCCCATTCTGAAGCCCTTCCTCTTCTATCAGGTTCCCAGATGCTTACTGCCTCCCTCACCTGTAAGCTCCGTCAGGGGAAGGGCTATATCCCAACCCATGATCACATGATAGGGGCTCAATATACATTTCTTGAATTAATGAAGCAATGTCATGTTATTATTTTAGGTTCTCGAATAACCCTCTCTTCTTTGTCCTAAACTTCCATTTCTTAAGAGCTGCAAGTCAGGATGCTAAGGATTACTCTTATTAGTTATTTAAACTCATTTCCATTAAGATATAAATCACTGATATTTTAAATGAACCAAACTTTTAGGTTGAATATAATAAAAGCAAGCATGTAGTCCTGCCCGTAATTCCTAAAAACAGCCACAGACATAAAAGATGGTTTAGCAGCTGACTACTTACAAAAGATTAGGGATTGAAGCAGACTACAGGTCAACATGTCATCCAAGAAATAGGGCTACTAAAAATGTATTCATGGTCCAAATTTATGAAGCATATTACGCAAATCAACACCAATAATCAGCTCACCAAAGTCTGCTCTGACCAGATCTCCAAAATTATCTTTAGTTCTGAGTGCCACATTTTAACAGGTGGTAACATAAAGAAGGTTACAAGTTTGGTGAAAGATGGTTTAAAGATTCCTTGAGCTTCTCGGATATAAGCACACAATGTGTAATATTATATATAATACATAACCACACACAAACACACATGTATATATGTGAATGCATCTCTCCTGACTTGACTCCGTGATTACATTTTATTCACTTTGAATTTCCAGAATTTCTAAATAAACATACTATCTTGACCTCCTCCCTCAAAACCATAAAAATGTCTGCATCATTAAAGCTGATATCCTTCCCAGAAATATGCGTCCTAAATCAGAATTCTTCCCCTTTCCAGGCACTCGCAATGCCTTTGCCTGTTTTTAAAATACCTTAGGAATCTGAAAGGGTTGAAAAGTACCTGAGTCTAAACCATTTTTTGAAATTTCAACATGCCATTTTTTTAATGAAGGAAGGGTTACACACTTAAAATGATAATATTATTGATTCTTAATGACATCCATTCCTGAACTTATATATCAGACTTCCCGTTCTTCTCTTTTTAATTTCATTTACTACTTTTGAAAAGTTAAAATTTACACATCACCAGTTCTAAAGGGTATGTAGTGAAAAGTCTCTCTCCCAATCCTAACCCCAGCCACCCAGTCCCCTTTCCCAGATGCAACAAATGTAAAAATTTCTTACTATATTCAAGATTATTTTGTGCAGATGCAAGCACATATATTTTTCCCACCTTAGTACTAATATTTACATATCTATATAAACACTGTTCTGTAACTTGCTTCAGATTATAGGAGTTCCTGATATCCTTTCTCCTCTTCTTCTCTGTTCATAGAACCTCTAAATTTAATTAGACATACGCTGACACAGAATAAATACTGGGTTCCCCAGCCATCCTTGTGGGTGTGGCCTGGTGATTAAGTTCTGGCCAATGGGATACAAGGAAAGGACATGCTCTGCTTCAACCCCTCCTCCCCCTAGCTGGAAATCAGCCAGATGGTAGAAGTCACAAGCTGGGGATGGAGAGTAAGAAAACAGAGCCCAAGTTCCTGGAACAGTAGAGTTCCAGAGCAGCCCAGAACTGATTGCCTCTGAGAATTCTTATTAAGAAATAAATGAGTATGCAGCCCTCTTTCCTCATTTAAATCAAACAAACAAACAAAAAAGCAGCCTAATGAAATAATCATTAATACATACCAACAGGATAAAGGGAAATTAAAAGAAATCTAATTAACTGTCACCCATACCTGACATTTTAGAGAAGATACAAGAACTTATACATCTGTTACTCTACCCTATCTCCCTCACTCCACTTTTCAACTAATATACATCTTTTGCATCACAACAAAGTCAGTTAACAAAATTCAAGCACATCAGCATGGATCCTGGATTTCTCAGCCTCTCTGGACTCTGCATTCAGTGGATATGCTGGATGCTAACGAGTATATCAGCATCATTCAAAAAACTAGCACCTTAAGTACCATTCTTTTCAAATAAACTATTGAAAATGCTTTGCTATTGCAAAACATTCTCACAGAACTACACTACTGAAATCAAACTAGATAATTTCATAATTCAAGTGCTGATAGCTAATATCTGAGCTCCTGATGCATACCAGGCACTATTCTAAGCACTTCACATATACTTACTCATTTAATTCTCACAATTACTCTATGAGATAGGGAGACCCTACTTCACAGATAAGAAAACTGAGGCATAGACAACGTAAATCCTGTGTTCAAGGTCACAGAACTACTAACTAGCAGGGGTGGCTTCAAACAGTATGGCTGCAGAGCCTCTGAGCAGTAAGGTGTGCAACTCAGGCCATGCCCAGGGACTTAAAGTCATTTGCCAGAAAAAGGACCTCCATAAGCAGCTCTTCCTCTTACGCTCCAACACACAGCTCCTTCCACAACTCTACCTCTACACCAAACACAAGAGCAACACATAAGGCCGCCAGTTCCTGTTCCCACCATCCCACAAGGAAGATTTAGCCTAAGTTCTTTACCATGTTTTCTCACCTTGTTTTATTTTAAATCATATAAAAAGCAATCATCATTATCGCCTCCCCCCCAAAAAGACACACACATTAAAAAAAAAAAAAAATCAACAGCAAGACAAAACAAAAACAAAAAATCAAATTCCCATATTCAAAAGCCACCAGTGGCAGAAAAACACTACTGCCCATATATATAAGTGATAATATACCATTTCAAACAAAATGTGGTGTATTATCTGAAAAATGTTAAATGGTTTCAGCCTATTTCTTTTCTCTTCTGAATCTCCTTAGTTCACCTAGTGCTATTATTTTCTCTCTTTAGTATAACTGGCACAGAATGCCAAATACAGATGCAACAAAGCAAACTAGGCTGTACTATCTCAACCATCAGCAAGTTGCTAGTTTACTACTAACTCTAAAACCTTTATTGTTGACGCATGCAGCCAAATGAACTAGTGAATCCTACATTACTACACATGCACGTATACACGCCCAAGACCAACATGAAATTTTTATTTTATTTTATTGATTGATTTGTGGCCATGGCGCGCGGCTTGCATGATATCCTAGTTCCCCGACCAAGGATCGAACCCATGCCCCCTGCAGTGGAAGCTCAGAGTCCTAACCACTGGACCACCAGGGAATTCCCCCAACATGAAATTTTTTAAAAGCTGTTGTGTCAAAACAGCCAAGTTATTTTCCAAATATTTTTTTCTGTATCATGCTAAATGTAACAATGCGCAGTTATACTAAAGTACATTTATAAACATGTGAATTAAGTCTTGGATAATCTTTAAAAGAATGTACATTTCAAATTTGGAGGCAAGGAGAGTATGAGATAAAATTTCAGCAGAATGACCTCTGAATAAAGCCCAGAATAATCCTGTGATTTCCCATGTAAAGCAGTAGGCTTTACTTCCCTTTTTTTTTTTTACTTCATTTGCTTGCTACTCCAGTCTTCTATTTGTCTAGAGGTAGACAATCTTACAAGCAATCATTCTCCCCATCACTTCAGCTGTACACATTTAATTCAGAGTTCCCAAAATACACAAACAGAAAGAAAGCCATCTATCAATACAAGATGATGTAGACCAAATCTTGGTCAAGTTTGTAAAATACTATTATGCCTGCTATAACATGAATGCTTGCTTTAATATCTTTATCAGCAAATTATGCATTCATTTGCCTTATACACATTTCTAAAATGATAAATGCATAAAAAAGGAGTAAGCACTTCACTGGCCGGAGGGGGGGAGCGGGACATCACATTTATGACCATGAGCTCCACTGAAAATAATCTACTTCGAATTCCACAACTTCTAATACGTAGTCGGCAATTAGAATTTATTTATTAAATAAATGAACGATCCTAAAACTAGGAAAACTGCAACACAGTAAAGGCCCCTCCCCAAAGGTAGTGCTTTAAAAAAAAAAAAAGTTTTAATCGATCTGAATATACTCTTCCAGACTTTTCTCTATGCAGAGTCGGCCCTCCATACCCATGGATACAGAACTTGCTGATATAAGGGCCAACTGTACTATGCCATTTTATATAAAGGAATTGAGCATCTGTGGATTTTGGTATCCGTAGGGGTCCTGGAACCAATCCCCCTTGGATATCGAGGGACGACTATATAAACAAACAGTACAAATCTTTGTATGCAATTTATAAACTATTTCCTTCATTCTATATATCATTAACTGCTTACCGTATCAAAGTATATAGATCTACATCAAAATTAACATCTGCAAATCATTTTAATAATGGTTAAACCATAATTAGTTTCTACTGAAGAGTATCTGGTTGTTAACCAAGTTTTTACTATTACTATTACCCAACGAACATAATTTGGCCAATTTATATTTCTTCAAGGTAACTTCCTCACAGTTGAATGGGAGGCACAATTTAAGCTTTTGACAGTCCCACTAGCAAAAATGAACCAATATAATGTTCCACCAGCAGTAATCTTTTTCAGTTCTTTAATTACTTTTTTCCAAATATTTATTGGCTAAAGTTACTACTTCTTTCATGAACTATCAACCTGTTCATTGATTGTACCTTAAGTGCCTTCAATAGTTTCTCCCAGTAATTAGTAGAAACTATCACTCTTCCATGTGTGCCATAAAATGAAAAGAATTAGGAAGTACTCCCACTTCAGCCAACCTGGACAACCACTCTGCTGAAAACTAAAAATGTTAGACAAAACATGGTGGCAGTGGGACTTACACAAGGTTCTTACTATGAACTTGACCAAATGAGAAAGTTAGGAAGACTGGGCTGGGGGAAGGGGAAGACTTAAGAGAGGCAGAGGTAGAGAGAGTAGTGAAGCAACTTTTTGCACTGAGGACATTTTGAAAGTCTGTGTAAACCTGAGTGATGGGTTTAGAGGTCTCATTCAGGGATAGAACACAAAGCCTTGGGGCTACCCAAGAAGAGCAGTCAAATAAGACACCTTCCTCATAACACTGAGACCTCAATGGGCTAGACATTCAAACTCAATGTAACTAAAAATATGATAATAAAACAATTTTTTAAATTTTATTTTAAAACTGGTCTTGAAGGACAAGGAAAATTGCCTGTCCCATAATGGCAATGATTGGAGAAGAAAATCTCCTGCGTATTTGTAACCAAAAGTCTGAATTCACTTGACCTGGGTAAAACAAACTTCAGGCAAGAATTTATACGCAGTCCTCAACTAATAGCAATCCAAAGTAAAGGCCAAACTGAAGCATACTACTATAACATTCGTGGCCTAAAAGAATTTCTACAGCTCCAAGGAAAATAAGTTCTTCATATTCAAAAAGTCACTACATATAAAGAGGGGGGGAAAAGCCGAGCAAAGAAAATGATCAATATGTAGATATGTTAAAATGAATATTGTTTAATGCAATTAATCACAACAAATATAAATGGAATAAGTATGCTAGGTAAGAAAAAAAGGCTATCAATAGATTTTTAAGTCCAGATTTATACAATTTATTAGACATATCTAAAATATAAAAAAAGATTTAGAAATACTACACAAGCATAACCAAAAGAAAGTTGGCACGGTACCAGTTACCATGAATTACAATAAAGATTCAGAAATAAAGAGAACTGGCGCATTAACACAAATATTTAGTAACCGAATAAGGAACTCAGAAACACACTTTCATATGTATGTAAACGTGAACAAAAATGGGCAAACTAGGGGGCTTCCCTGGTGGCGCAGTGGTTGAGGGTCCGCCTGCCGATGCAGGGGTGCGAGTTCGTGCCCTGGTCCGGGAGGATCCCACGTGCCACGGAGCGGCTGCGCCCGTGAGCCACGGCCGCTGAGCCTGCGCGTCCAGAGCCTGTGTTCCGCAACGGGAGAGGCCGCAGCGGTGAGAGGCCCGCGTACAGAAAAAAAAAAAAAAAGTGGCGAGCCAATACGTTATTTCTAACGGGAAAAAGAAGGAAAAAAAGCAAACACTAGACTCCTACATCTACACATACAAAAACCTATTTCAAATGGATTTAAAGACCTAAATAAAAGGCAAAATTTAAGAAGAAAAGCAAAGCAAAATGTTTTGGACAAAAGGATAGGTTAGGAATTCTTTAAAAATAGACCAAAAAAATGCAAGTCATGGGGGGAAAAGGTTAATTAAACTACATCAATGTTTGGGACTTCAGGTTTACCAAAACAGAACAAAACTGACAAATATAAAGGCAAGTCACAAACTTGGAAAATATACCTTCAGCACATATAGTAACAAACCATTCATATTCAGGATATACAAAACTCCAAAGAATCAGTAAGAAAAAACACTCAATGTAAAAAAAATACTGGGGGAAACTTGATCTGCCACTATGATCCACAAAATGAAAGAATGAGCAATAAAACAAAACACAACCAAATTATTTGCTGATTAATAAAGATCAAGAGGCAAACAGGTACATTACCCACTCCTCAGATAAGTCATAAGGGCTCATGTCTACTAAACCACTAGAAGATAACCCTGCTCTATCCTATCATAAGTATAAATTTTTCCAATGACTCGAAAGGCTTTTTGACTCAGGAATTGCAAGAGTAAAACTAATAAAAGGTTAAGCAAATTCAAGTATTTTCCATAATTAGTGGCTCTTCTAACAATCTGCTCCACTAAAAAGTTCATCTGAAAAACCAATCCTGAAAGAATATTCTACCAAAAATCTGAATTTAAAAGAAAGCTGTCTTAACACTAAATACTCACTTAAAATATTTTCATATAAAGTATGAAAACTGTCTGTCCGAAATACTATTTCAATTTAGTTTAAGTCTCTAATAAGCTCATATTCAAATTTCTATTTTAAATCAATGAAATAAATACCAGCCCACTTATCTCAGGAGAAACCTAAAATCTAGCTTCTCCACATAAGACACACACTTGAATTACTGGAATGACACACTTCTTGACATCTCAATCTTCCATTCTATACAGAATTTTGAGACTTAATTTCTTAAGTCTTTGAATTTCTGCTTCCCACCAAGATGCAGTGAAACAGACCAAATTTATTCCTGAATGACATGACTAATAAACCAGAGAAACTGTATGAAACAAAGGTTTTCACACACTGAATATCAGAGAACACATGACAATAATCCTTGAGAAGGGAAAACAAAGGATGTGAGCCCTAAAATTATCCCAAGCTTACTGCTTTTCAGGCTGCAGTACAGCTATGGGAAATTTTCTTGCCCAAATCAATGTAAGCTAGAATAAGGTGGAACAACATCTTTATAGTTACTGAAAGGAAAATAAATGTGTCAACCTACAATTCTATACTCAGTAGAAATATCTTTCAAAAAAAGAAGATGAAAGTACACTTCTTCAGATATACAAAAGCTGCAAGAATTCAACATCAGCAGACCTACCTATAGTCTAAGAAATGTTTTCTTTTAATTCTCAGGTGGAAGTAAAATTATACCAGAAATAAACCTTTACACAGAATACAGAATGAAGACCACCAGAAATGATAGCTGCACAAGTAATTATAAAAGACATTTTTCTTATTTTTTTTTAACGTCTCCTTAAAATACAACTGACCCCAAAATCTACTGGGAGGGTAAAAAACACTCCTAGAAGTAATAAGCAAGTTCAACAAGGTCACGGGACACAAGAGCAACATACAGAAAATAAATTGTATTTCTATACACTAACAATGAATAATTGGAAACAAAATTTTTTAAATACCATTTATAATAGCTCCAGGAACATGATAACATGTAGGTATAATTCTAACAAAGTATGGGCAGGAGAATCTGTATGCTGAAAACTACAAAACACTGATGAAAAAACTCAAATAAGGCCCAAATAAACGCAGAGAGATACCATGTTCATGAACTGGATGATTCAGTAAGATAAGAACTAAAATCCTAGCAGTATTTTTTTTTTGTAGATACAGATGGGCTGATCATAAAATTCATACGTAAGGGCCTCCCTGGTGGCACAGTGGTTGGGAGTCCGCCTGCCGGTGCGGGGGACGTGGGTTCGTGCCCCGGTCCAGGAGGATCCCACATGCCGTGGAGTGGCTGGGCCCGTGAGCCATGGCCGCTGTGCCTGCACGTCCGGAGCCTGTGCTCCGCAACGGGAGAGGCCACGACGGTGAGAGGCCCACGTACCGCCAAAAAAAAAAAAAAAAAAATTCATACATAAAAGTAAAGAAACTAGAATAACCAAAACAATTTTGGAAAAGAACAAAGTTGGAAGACTCACATGACCCAATTTTAAGAGGTACTATAAAGCTACAGAAATCAATTAACACCACAACATACCTATTTAAATGGCTATTTTTCCCAACTTTATTGAGATATAATTAACATACAACATTGTGTGAGTTTAAGGTATACAACATGATATAGGTATACACTGTGAAATGATTACCACAATAAGATTAGGTAGCATATCCATCACCTCACGTAGTCACTTTTTTTTTTTGGTGGTAATATTTAAGATCTACTCTCCAAGCAACTTTCAAGTATACAATACAGTATTATTAACTGTACTGCTACACATTACTTCTCATCTTATAACTGGAAGTTTGTACCTTTGGGCCAACAACCCCCCCCCCCCCGCCAGCAAACACCAATCTACACTCTGCTTCTGAGTTTGACTTTTTTAGATTCCACATATAGTGAGATCATATAGTATTTGTCCTTCTCCGCCTGACTTTATTCACTTAGCATAATGCCCTCAAAGTTCATGAAATTTTTTTGAGATAAAGTTGATGTACAATATTACATGTTACAGGTGTACAACACAGTGATTCACAATTTTTATAGGTTATACTCTATAGTTATTATAAAATATTGGTTAAATTCCCTATGTTGTACAAAATATCCTTGTAGCTTATTTATTTAAAGTTCATGAAAATTTTAAAGTGTGACAATACCATGTGTTAATGAGGATGCAGAACAGCTGGTAAAAATGTAAAATGGTACAGTCACTCTAGAACACAGTTCGACAATTAAGTATGAAGTTAAACATACATTAATCACAGGACCCGATGATCCCACTCCTAGGTGTTTACCCTAGAGAAGTAAAAACTTACGTTCATACCAAAACCTGTACACAATGTTTATAGTGGCTTTATTCATTATCAATGAAAACTGGAAACAATTACAATATTCTTCAACAAGTAAATGGATAAACTGTGGTACATCTACACAATATTTAGCAATATAAAAGAATGAATTATTGATATAGCACAGATGAACCTCAAAGGTATTATGCTGAGTAAAAGAAGCCAGTCTCAAAAGACGACAGTGTATATACTAGTCAAAATGCACCAAACACCTAACACAACATTGTAAATGAACTATACTTCAATAAAACATTTTTAAAAACTCATCAAACACCTAAAACAGGTGAAATTAAATATATATAAATTATACCTCAACAAAGTTTATTTTTAGAAAGAAGCCATTTAAAGTAAAAACAGTAACAATGTACTGTGGGGTTTGTAACACGTAGCAGTAAAATGTATGACAATATTACAAGAGACCAGGATGGAAGAAATGAAGTATATCCTTATAAGGTCAACACTATGCATGACATGGTATAACTTGAAGGTAGGCTGTGATAAGCTAAAGTTAAAATTTTAAAAATTGCTTGAACTGATAAGTGTAATATTCAAGGTCAATAAACAAAGTCACTTGTATTCCTATATACCAGCAATGTTGGAATTTGGGGGAAAAAAACTTAATACCATTTACAATAGCACCCCCCCCGAATGAAGTACTTAAGATATAAATCTAACAAAATATGTATAGGATCTGTGTATGGAAAACAACAAAATGCTGATGAAAGAAATCAAAGAATATCTAAAGAATCAGAGAGAAATACCATGTTCACAAAATAGAAAACATTAATATATCAATTCTCCCTAATTTTATATATAGATTCAACGCAATCCCAATCAAAATCCCAGCAAGTTTCGTATATACCAACAAGCTGATCTAAAAATTATATGGAAAGAAAAGGAATTAGAAAAGCCAAAACAATGCTGAAAAAGAACAAGTCAGCAGGTTCATGTTACACAATTTCAAGACAATATAGTAAGCAACAATAACCAGGACAGTGTGGTACTGAGGAAAGAACAAATGGAGATCAATGGAACAACAAAGAAAACTGAGAAACAGACCCATACAAATATAGGCAACTGTTTTTGACAAGATACAAAGATAGTTCAATAGAAAAAGGATTGTCTTTTCAACAAAAGGTGGTGGAAAAACTGGAAGCCCAGTTGCAAAACAACAACAAAACCTCAACACATACTTAATGAGGTGAAATAAAGACATTTTCAGACATATGAATACAGCAGACCCACATGAAGAAAACAAAAATGATCTCAAAAGAAATGTCAGAGATTCACAAAGAAATGACAAGCAAAGAAAATGTTAAGCATGTGGGTGACAACCTTAACAATGTTTTGTATTTAAAACATGTTCAGAGTTAATACATACAACAATGGAATGAAGGAGGGAAGAACGTTAAAGGCTCTATGAATCTTGCATTGCCCAAGAAAAGAGAAGAAAATGTATCAGTTAGGCTTTAATAAGTTAAAAATGCATGCTGTAACCCGTAAGGCAGCTATTCTCAAAGTGTGGTTCACAGACAACTGGGAGTCTCCTAAACACTTTAGGGAGGTCTGCTAATGCAAAATTATTTTCATTATAATACTAAGATGTTATTTCTTTTTTTAACTCTATTAACACTTATACTGATGATGCAAAAGTAATGGTAAGTAAAACTGCTGGCACCTTAGCAGAAGTCAAGGCAGAGGCACCAAAGGCACCAAACTGAACTAGAAATCACATATTCTTCACCACCAAGCACTTACAGGGGTTTTTTTTTTAACGCCAGTTTCATATAAGAATATCTTTGATGAAGCAGTAAAAATCATTTCATTAAATGTCAACCCTTGACCACACATTGTTTTAATAATCTTTGTGGCAAAATGGGAACTTCGTTTAAAGCATTCTACTCCATACTGAAGTACAATGGCTATATTGAGGGTAAGTACATGTGCGATTGTTTAAGTTGTAAACTGAACTAGCCTGTTTTTTCATGGAACACCATTTTTTACTCAAAAGAATGACTGACAAACTATGTTTATTCGGACTTAGGTACTGGAAGACATTTTCTCAAAAATGAATGAAATGAGTCTGTCATTTCAAGAAAACTAACAGTAATTTATTGCCAATGATCAAACTTGAGATTTCAAACAAAAATCAGTATTTTGGAAAACTACCTCCACGGTGAGCTTGACAGCTTCCCAAAACTCAAAAGGCTTTTCTGATGAGATTGGTGGTAATATTGATGAGATTGGTGGTAATATTAATGAATACAATTTTTTGATATTGTGTAATAAAATGTGTTGACATTTGCAATAATTGGAAGTGCTCTCCTTTTCCTTCTTTCATGCTCACTGAACTGCCCCAAACCAAAATGTTACCACTTGTGTTTCTCCAATCCATTAACAACATGTCCTCCCTACTATTCAGGGGCTACAGTGTTATTTCAGTATCTATAAACTCTGAAACAAATCTTACAATTCAAGACAGACAGACAGTAGGAAGGAGAGGGAGGGAGGGAGGCAGAAAGACAAAAAGAAAGGGAGGGAGGTAGAGAACGGACAAACTCAGTATATCATCATCAACTCACTGCTACTCCCAAAGCCTATGGCGGTATCAATAAATCATGAAAGGTTATGACACAACAATATATAGTAATCACTTATGGTATGTTCTAAGTAATATCTTACTGTGAGTAAAAAGTCAACCAAACCCTTCCTCCTCTAGGGACAAATCTGACCTTGGGTTAACTAGTTCTTTTATTCTTAAAACCTGATAAAGGTGGAATGTCAATTGTGTTCCTAGCAACACTGATTATGGTAACAATTACCGGATTGATGAAATAAACCTAGAGTGAGAGTACTGAAAATGAACTACGAATATCTGGTAGGATGCCACAGCTCTGGGAATACCTCAGTATAGGGCCTCCTTTAACTGGGCATGTCTCTACAGAAACTGCAGGAGCAGTATGCCCATAAAATTTAGAAAAGATACTGGTTCCTATTTGGGATGGGAGTGTGGATGTGTGTGGTATGTGTGTGGTGTGATGAGTGTGTTCTAAGCCAGGTGTGGTGAACTGAACAAAAGATGACCTTATATGGCAAAAGATGTGAAAGGAGCTGATTCTCCACTAGAGCCTCCAGTGTGTTGCCCTGCCCCTGCCAACCTTGATCTCAGGCTTCTGGCCTCCAGAACTGTCAGAGAATAAATTTCTGTTGTCCTAAACCACCCAATTTGTGGTAATCTGTCACATCAGCCACAGGAAACTAATATACTAGAGTAGCTTTGCACCCACCTATGTGAGTCTCATTCTCTCACACCAGAGCTGTCACTTCATGAGCCAAAAACTAACCCCTGGACAGAACTGCAAGGATTCCCACGGAAGAGGAATGCCTGTCACTGCTCTGCTGACATGCTGTTTCCTGTCTGATATCCTTCTGTGTCAATGTGACATCAAGTGTGACCTAATCAGGTCTTACTTGTCTGAATGACTTTTGAGCCTAAGGCTCCACAGTGGGCCCTGTAAATTATTAATGGTCTTTATAGTGCCAAAGTATCTAAATGCTTTACCCTTTTTAATGCCATCAGAGCTAAGTACGGTGGATAAAAAAAAGTGTGGGCTCTAGAATCTGAGTGGGTAGGTTTTGAATTTTAGCTTTGTATTGTGTGGCCTTAGGCAAGTCAATAATCTCTCTATGCGTTGAAAAACAGGAGTATTTTATACCAACAACATAGGATTTACTGTAAGCACTAAATAAATTAATACCACAATTTAAGATTTCAAGCAAAAACTAGAATTTTGGAAAACGTGTATCTACCACCATGAACTTTATGAATCATAATTCATAATTTGCATCTTTGTCACAAACCATCTGTTCCATTAAGATTTTAAAGTTAATTACTGTTTGGCTGTACATCATATTCTGCTTGTAACTAACTGTGGTTCTATCCCTTTCTCATTCCTGATGTTTTATATTTCTGCTCTCTTTTGCCCTCTCCCTAGGCTTTACTAGAGGTATATGCGTTTTGTTCTTTCAAAAACTAACTGCTGGATTCTTTATGAACACATTTTAAATGCTGTACCACAAATCACTTAGAATAAGGTGTGTGTGTGTACGTGATATTCAATACATAACACTGCCCTCTTGCGTGCCATTATGTTTTACTAAGTGAAAGAGATGTCTTTCCAGGATTGTGCAGTCCCAGAAAATGCCAAGTAAGTATTATGTACACTATAATGCAGGGGGGAAAGGTCAAGAACTACTCGCCTAGAAAATGCAAGGCCTTCCATTATACAGTGCCACCAAGCATCCTTACCAAATCCTTGCTCCCCACTGCCCCCCAATAGTTCCCTAGATATATCACATTTTCTTAGCTCGGTGCATTGTGACAAAGATTCTTTCCTTGTGCAAACTCTACTCAGGCTGCTCTGAGCTCTTTTTCCTAGTAACTAGGCCTCAACATTTGGACTTCCACATTTGTCTCTGCACTGTCCAATATTAGCAAGAATCCTGCTAAACTGGTTTAGCCAGAATCCGCATCTTCCATCATCCCCCCGGTGATGTCTGATCACCCTGGACTGCCTTCAGCAACTGACTCCCACCCTGTTCCTTGGCTATACATCCCCATTTAACCATGTTGTATTCAGTTAAATCCAATCTT
This sequence comes from Physeter macrocephalus, assembly GCF_002837175.3. Lineage (NCBI taxonomy): Eukaryota > Metazoa > Chordata > Mammalia > Artiodactyla > Physeteridae > Physeter > Physeter macrocephalus. The sequence continues at coordinate 27,392,158 of NC_041234.1, read as the reverse complement.
TCTCCCCCACTGCAGGGTCCCTATACGTACAGCAGTAGTCCACCTTGAATAAAGCCTTCCTTACCATCTTTAACAAGTGTCATGAATAATTTCTTCCTCAACATTTGGTTTATAAGGTCTACTATGCCGAAATGATTCTTTTTTCTTGAGTCATCTGTATAGGACCTATTCTCTTCTAGAATTCTATCATACACAAAATCAGTTGCTCCATGTCACCTCCCCCTCCCTTAACATGTCCGCCTCTATCACTTCTCTCTCTAGCTGGGACTAATTCTTATTCATATATCTATCCCCAAGTCACATGGCAGGGTCATCATTCTAAACCATCAGAGATTCCCATAACTGGTTAGGCTACCTACTAGTAATTTCACCAAACAGACACATGTAAGAATGGGAAGAAACTAATTTTTTTTTTCTATGAAGGTAACATCAAATAATGAAAAGTTTGAGCCAAACCAGACCTGAAAGACACAAATTTTCAGACAGACCAAGGCCATCACCATGATTTTTTAGAACACAATCCTAAAAGTTGTGGGAAAAATAATGAAGTTAAAAAACAAACAAACAAAAAAATCAGATTACATACAAAATGGATCATCCTAAACAGAAAGTTACAAGGGAAAGAAAGAATTATCTCAAAATTCAAGGAAAGTTATTTCCAAAATAATATTCTTTACCAGACAAACTCTCAATCAAGAAGGTAGAAGAACAGAGAAAAATGAGTCATCTAAGAAACAAATACAACACAAGAGTGAAGACCCACTTCTTCCAAAGATGATGAAAAGCCAAATAATAAAGAAAGAGAGAGGAGGACACTAGGAAAGCTATAGGAAAGGAAATTATCCAAAACTGACAGATTATACAATGTACTTGAGAAACCGAGGAAAGAGACTTCCCTGGTGGTGCAGTAGTTAAGAATCTGCCTGCCAATGCAGGGGACACGGGTTTGATCCCTGGTCCAGAAAGATCCCACATGCCACGGAGAAACAAAGCCCATGCGCCACAACTACTGTGCCTGCGCTCTAGAGCCCACGAGCCACAACTACTGCGCCCTCGTGCTGCAACTACTGAAGCCCACGCACCTAGAGCCCGTGCTCCGCTACAAGAGAAGCCACCGCAATGAGAATCCCACGCACAACAACGAAGAGTAGCCTCCACTTGCTGCAACTAGAGGAAGCCCACGCACAGCAACGAAGACCCAACGCAGCCAAAAAATAAATAAATAATACAATGTATTAAAACTTGTCAATAATAAAATGATAAAAAGCAATTAACATCAGGAAAACTTTTTTAAAGTAAATATATGTAATATATTTCTTGGCTTGCTACTAGAAATAGCAATAATAAGGTAAACGTGACATGGAAGCAACCCAAGTGCCCCATCAACAAATGGCTGATTAAGAAGATGTGGTGTGGGAAACAAAAAAAAAGAAGAAGATGTGGTGTGTATATATAATGGAATATTACTCAGCCATAAAAAAGAATGAAATAATGCCACTGGCAGCAACATGAATGGACCTAGAGAATACTATGCTTAGTGAAATAAATCTGAGAAAGACAAATACTATATAATATCACTTATATGTGGAATCTTAAAAATAATACAAATGAATGTACATACAAAACAGAAATAGAGTCACAGACATCGAAAATAAACTTATGGTTATCAAAGGGGAGAGGGAGGAGGGGGAGAAACAAATTAGGGATATGGGACTAACAGATACAAACTACTATACATAAAATAGATAAGCAATGAGTATTTACTGTATAGCACAAGGGAATTATACCCAATATCTTATAATAACCTATAATGGAATATAATCTGCAAAAAAAAATGAATCACTGAGCTGTACACCTGAAACTAACACAATATTGTAAATCAACTACACTTCAATTTTTAAAATAATAATAATAAGGTAAATTTATTAATTTAAACCAAGGCTGTTATGGAAGGACAGAAAAAAGAAAAGATAGGTTTTTTTAAATCAACTTTATCCTCCATACTAGAAAGTCAACAGAATGTAAGTGAGGGGAGGGGATGACACAGAAACAACAGTTATAAGCATATTATTTAGAAATACGGAGGCAAATACCAAAAGTAACAGCTAAGACTTACTGAAGGTGGTATACTGTAAGAACAGTGGGGTACTGCTGTTTTCTACTACACACCTTATAGAACCAATTGAGAGTTGTTTTTTAACTGTGTACCTACGCTTTCTTAAATAAAAAAATAAAATAAAATACATGGATAAGACATGTGAATAAGAGGCTTTAGAATACTTATAATTAAACAGGGGAGGGAAGCTATGGAACTAAATGACATAGGTAGAAAAAGAAAGGCCAGCTAAAGAGGAAAATCAGGAAACCTCGGTGTGTCAAAAAAACTGAAAGAAGATAAAAGCTTTGAGTACAAGAACAGTCTACTGTGCAGAATGTTGCTAAAAAGGTCAGGTAAGATATAAGTAAAATATAAGCAACCTGCCACGTACCTAAATGTCATCAGGACACAAATAGCAATAGCAAAAGGCTGCCTAGAGCAATCAGGACACTGGTAGTCTAGCTAAAACAGCACTGACCTAAAAGATACCATCAGGGACTTCCCTGGTGGCGCAGTGGTTGGGAATCCGCCTGCCAATGCAGGGGACATGGTTCAAGCCCTGGTCCAGGAAGATCCTACATGCCGCGGAGAAACTAAGCCCGTGCACCACAACTACTGAGCCTGCACTCTAGAGCCCGTGAGCCACAACTACTGAAGCCCACGCGCCTAGGGCCCATGCTCTGTGACAACAGAAGCCACTGCAATGAGAAGCTCGTGCACTGCAACGAAGAGCAGCCCCTGCTCACCGCAACTAGAGAAAGCCCGTGTGCAGCAACAAAGACCCAACGCAGCCATAAGTAAATAAATAAATAAAATTTTTTTAAAAACTAAATAAATAAAAGATGATATCAGAATATGCAGGCAAGCTCCTCAGTTAGGATCCAGCAGACCTAGGCAAGCATCCCTTTTTTTTTTGCAGTACGCAGGCCTCTCACTGTTGTGGCCTCTCCCGTTGCAGAGCACAGGCTCAGGACGCGCAGGCTCAGCGGCCATGGCTCATGGGCCTAGCCGCTGCGCAGCATGTGGGATCTTCCCGGACCAGGGCACAAACCCGTCCATGTCCCCTGCATCGGCAGGCAGACTCTCAACCACTGCGCCACTGGGGAAGCCCAAGCATCCATTTCTTGGTCCCAAAGTATTACAGTAAAAAAAATAACACTGGATAAACGCTTATCTTAATACACAGGTAGCTTATTCTCTATTCTGTTTTATACAGCCTATGGGTATTTGACGGTACTGAAATTCTCATAGCTGGAAAAAGGACAGACCCAAGAAGCAGATTCTGACTCAAGAGAAGACTAATGACTCTCTCCATCTCCCACACTTGGATTCCTTTTCATCAACCCAACATTAGCTTTAGATGTTTGGTGACTGAGACAACTGGGTAACATTAAATCACTGTGTGGAAAAAATATTTTAAACATCCCCCCCACCAAGTAAAAGAACCCCAAATAAGATTAATATTTACTAGGATTTTCATAGACACTTGCGTTGCATCTTTTTAAATTTTTTTAGTATTTTTAACGTGGTAAAAACACATAACATTAAATTTACAATCTTAACCATTTTCAAGAGTACAGCTCAGTAGTATGAAGTATATTCACGCTGTTGTGCTGAAACTCTATACCCATTAAACATTTATTCCCCCTTCCCACTACCCCACTCCCACAACCACCCTTGGCAACCACCTTTCTCCTGTTTCTATTATTTTGACTAGGTATTTCATATGAATGAAATCATACAGTATTTGTCCTTTTGTGACCAGCTTATTTCATTTTCATTTACCCTAATGTCCTCAAAGTTCACCTGTGATAGCATGAGACAGGATTTCCTTTTTTAAGGCTGCGTAACATTCCACTATATGTATATACCAGATCTTCTTTATTCACCCATTCATTGATAGACATTTGGGTTGCTTCCACCTCCTGGCTACTGAATAATGCTGCAATAATCACTGGTGTGCAAACACCTCTTCAAGACTCGGCTTCAATTCTTTTGGATATATACCCTTAAGTGGGATTGCTGAATAAGATTAAAAAATTTAAATGTCTTCTGGTTATGAGGACCAAAATTTGAAATGGGAAGGGAAAAAAAGTGTGTCTCAGATAAGAGAGTATAGCATTATGAATTCAAATGTAAAGGTGGCATGTATGCCACCTTTACATTTATAATTTATTTATTTTTTTTGTTGTTGTTTTTTTTTTTTTTTTTGTGGTATGCGGGCCTCCCTCTGTTGTGGCCTCTCCCGTTGCGGAGCACAGGCTCCGGACGCGCAGGCCCAGCGGCCATGGCTCACGGGCCCAGCCGCTCCGCGGCATGTGGGATCCTCCCAGACCGGGGCGCGAACCCGGTTCCCCTGCATCGGCAGGCGGACGCGCAACCACTGCGCCACCAGGGAAGCCCCTACATTTATAATTTAGATTGAGGATAAGGGGATAGAAACTTTTCTGTTTTGTATTATACTAGCTAAGAACATCTGTAGCATTTTTTAATCCATCTATATGAGATAATTATTTTATTGCCAACTTTTCAGATTGCTTCAAAGCAAAGGATGAGTACTTACAGCCATGTATTCAAAAAATTAAAGTGCCATATGCCTTTTCAACTTAGTTTTCAACTTTTCAACAAAAAAGTAATTTTAATTGACACTACTTTCTACCCTTGAAAATTATTTTACTTAATTCCAAATAAGAATGAACTTTAAGATATAAAATGTAAACTGTACTTGGGCAAATATAGGGCCAGCACACTTTAAGAGTGGATCTTGAAATAAATAGAAGAACACGCTTTTCAGATAACAATCCAATTTTTACAGAATATATAAAAAGGAAGAGCTCCTGTAGTGAAAATCTAAATATAGCTACTTAGAGGAGTCTATTACCTGTCTCACTTGTGAAAAGGTACTTTTTAATCTGCTGTAGGCTTAGAAATCAAGTATCAAACCAATGAAGATTGAATTCTAAACAAAAACTAATGTTCTGTTCAAGATAAACTTTCTGATACCCTATCTGAATGTAAGGATTATCTCAGAGTTCTGGAAGAATGAGATTACAAAAAAAATGAACTCTAGAAATGGGAAAAGCTGTACACTACTATGATATCTGGAATACATACATACCAGATACATGTTAATAATACAAAAATTTCTTAGATGACACCAAAAGCACAATACATGAGAGAAAAAATGATAAATTAAACTTTACCAAAATTAAAATTTTCTACTCTTTAGAAGATACTATTAAGAGAATGAAAAGACAAGAAGCCACAGACTGCAAAGCATATATCTGAGTACTTGTATCCAAAATACATAAAGAATTCCCAGGGGTATAGCTCAGTGGAAGAGCATATGACTGCAGAATATATAAAGAATTCTTAAAACAAAATAAAAAGAAAACCCAATTTTTTATGAAATTGGCAAAATATATGAACAGGCACTTCAAAGAAAATACACAAATGGCAGGTAAGCATGAAAAGATGCTCAATATCATTAGCCATTAGGGAAATGCAAATTAAAACCAAAATGAGGAGATACCACTACACACATTCCAGAATGCCTAAAATTAAAGAGTGATCATACAAAATGGCAAAGATAAGGAAGAATGAGAACTCTAACACACTGCTGGTAGAAATGTAAAATGGTACAATCACTCTGAAAAGCAGTTTGGGAGTTTATTCAGTTAAACATACACCTACCATACAATCCAGCCATTTCACTCCAGAGAAAAGAAGTCTATACAAAGATTTATCAAGAATGCTCATAGCAGCTTTCTTTGTAATAGCCAAAAACAGGAAACAAACCAGAAGTTCGACAGATGAATGGATAAACAAACTGTAGTATATCCATACACTAGATTACTACTCAGCAAAAAAAGAGAATAACTATTGATGCACACAACAACACAGATGAATCTCTGAATAATATGCTGAAAGAAACCAGAAAAAAAAGACCACTTACTATATGACTCCATTTAAATATAACTTGAGAAAATACAAACCAATCTAACGTGACAAAAAGCCAATTAGTGATTTCTTGAGGATAAAGGAGAGAGGCAGGAGAAATGGGGATGATGTATATATTCCCTCTCTTATCCTGTTTAGTCTATTAAGTGAGCAATAGCATTATGTCTAAAAAAACAACAGTGTACATACCTTAATTTAAAAATACTTTATTGCTTAAAAATGCTAACCATCATCTGAGCCTTCAGTAAGTCAAAACGTTTTTTGCCAGTGGAGGGTCTTACCTTGATGTTACTGATTGCTAACTGATCGAGGTGGTGGTTGTTCTGGAAATTTCTTAAAATAAGACAACAATGAAGTCTGCCACACTGACTGACTCTTCCTTTCATGAACAATTTCTCTGGAGTGTACAACGCTGTTTGATAGTATTTTACCCACAGTAAGACTTCTTTCAAAATTGGATTCAATCTTCTAAAACCCTGCCACTGCTTTATCAACTAAGTTTCTGTAATATTCTAAATCCTTTGTTGCCATTTCAACAATCTTCACAGCGTCTTTACCAGGAAAAGATTCCATCTCAAGAAACCAGTTTCTTTGCTCATCCACTACAATTTTATGAGGAGACTGCAGGAACTCATTCACATATTCAGGCTCCACTTCTAATTCTAGTTCTCTTGCTATTTCCACCACATCTGCAGTTCCTTCCTCCACTGAAGTCTTGGAACCCCTCCAAGTCATCCATAAGGGTTGGAATCAACTTCTTCCAAACTCCTGTTCATGTTGATATTGAATATTTTGACCTCTTCCCATGAATCATGAAAGTTCTTCATGGCATCTAGAATGGGGAATCCTTTCCAGAAGGTTTTCCATTGACTTTGCCCAGATCCATGAGAGGAATCATTATCTATGGCAACTATAGCCTTATGAAATATATTTCTTAAATAAGATCCATGATACATGGGCTGCAGAATGGATGTTGCATTAGTAGGCATGAAAACATTAATCTCATTGTACATCTCCATCAGAGTTCTTGGGTGACCAGGTGCACTGTCAACGACCTGTAATATTTTGAAAGGAAGGAGCAGTAGGTCTCAACAGTGGGCTTAAAATATTCAGTAAGTCATGTTGTAAACAGGTGTGCTGTCACCTAGGCTTTGCTGTTCCATTTACAGAGCAGAGGCAGAGTAGGTTTAACATAATTCTAAAGGCCCCTAGGATTTCTGGAATGGTAAATGAGCACTGGCTTCAACTGAAAGTCACCAGCTACAACAGCCTCTAATGAGAGAGTCAGCCTGATCTTTGAAGCTCTGAAGCCAGACATTGACTACCTCTCCCTAGCTATTAAAGTCCTAGATGACATCTTCCAATAGAAGGCTGTTCCATCTCCATAGAAAACCTACTGCTTAGTGTGGCCACCTTCATAAATTATCTTAGCTGGATCTTCTGGATAACTTGAAGCTTCTACATCAGGACTTGTGGCTTCACCTTGCACTTTTATGTTCTGGAGATGATTTCTTTCCTTAAACCTCACGAATCAACCTCTGCTAGTTTCAAGGTTTCTTCTGCAGCTTCCTCATCTCCCTCAGCCTTCACAGAATTGAGAGAGGGCCTTGCTCTGGACTAGGCTTTGGCTTAGAGGAATGCTGTGGCTGGTATGATCCAGACCACAAAAACTTTCTCCGTATCAGCAATAAGGTTATTAAGCTATCTTATTATATCCAGTGTGTTCACTGGAGTAGCACTTTCAATTTCCTTCAAGAGCTTTTCCTTTATCTTCACAATTTGGCTATCTGTTTGGTGCAACAGGCCTAGCTTTTGGCCTACTGCAGCTTTTGAAGTGCCTTCCTCACTAAGCTTAATCATTTCTAGCTTTTGATTTAAAGTGAGAGCCATGCTACTCTTCCCTTCACTTGAACACTTAGAGGCCACTGTAGGGTTATTAATTGGTCTAATATTGTTGTTTCTCAGGTTATGGGGAGGCCCGAGGAGAGGGTGAGAGATGGGGCAGTCACAACACAGAGATTTATTAACTTCACTGTCGTATATGGGCATGGTTTGTGGAACCCCAAAATAATTACAATAGTAACATCAAAGATCACTGAACACCACAACAAATAATGAAAAGGTTTGAAATACTGAGATAATTACCAAAATGTGACACAGACACAAAGTGAGCATATGCTGTTGGAAAAATGGCACTGACAGACTTGTTCAAAGCAGGGTTGCTACAAACCTTCAACTGGTAAACACAATAACTGCAAAGCGCAATTAAGCGAGGCGCAATAAAACAAGGTGTGCCAGTATGTGTATACTGTATATGTATATATGTTCATCCCCTTTTAACTAAGCAAATCTAAGAATTATTCCTACAAATAAACATATACACTGTATAAAGTAACACATATACAAGATTACATATACTAACGTAAGATTGAAAACAACCTAAGTACCCATCAAGAGGAATCAACAGACTTACTAAAAATATGAATTCTTGAATTCACTCAGGTAATTAAATACATCCTTTTTAGATATTATTAAAAATCCATGAACATTTAATAACCACACATCTCTAACGATTTTCAGAAAAGGATCACAAAACTACAGTGACTAAGTCTACATTAGTTCACTGGACATTCCTAGCATTTATTAGCACATTACTAGTTTTTGAGAAGTGCTAAAATAGAGACAAAGTTTTTTTATGCTAGAATTTCCTAAATACTCTTGGTCCATAGAACACGTTTTGTTGTGAAAAACTAATTAAACTCTAGTGGGACAACAGTGTTCCATGGAAAGGAGGTGGAAAGCCCTGGACTAAAGCATGCATTAAGCATAAATTAAATGTATAGCCTCAAAACTAGAAATATTTCTGTCTATATTAAGGACACTGATTCTATGTGACACCTGATCTAAATTCTTTCACTCCTGCACCATTCCTTACTCCCTTTCATGGTACATTACTCTATACCTCACCTACTCACAATTTAAGCAAAAAGACATTCCTGGGGTAAAGATAAATTAAGGACTGTCTTTTACCAAGTATTCTACATAAGCAGATTTAAAACAAACACAAAATCAAAACCACAGATTTATTAAGGATTTCTTCCTCTGGCAAAAACAGAATAAAGGGGATCATATTTACCCCGCCACCTTAATAAACCAAGCAAAATATGTGAAACAATGTTTTTAGACATTGGACAACAAGCAATAAAAGGCAGTGATCGCTGAGAGAGGAGAAATACATGAGGTAACTCCTATGACTGCCCCCAGCTTACTGTTTGGAGTGAGTTTCCATGTAAAGGCAGAGGCAAAGGAATGCAGTCAAAGTGCAGTCTCCCAGAGTCAAAAGAAGGAGCTTGGAATTTGGGTAAGCCAAGGCAGCTAGAGCACACACAAGGCAAGAAATGACAGAGAAGGGAGCTGTAGAGAGCCCTCCAGAGGTCTGTATAGGTTCCCCCTTGAGTCCTCAGATGAGTAACAATGAGCACATGAAAATGAAGAAACTGCCCTAGAATAACCTGAAAAAAAGAAGTGGAAAAATCTACTGGGCTCATACAGTGCCAAAAATAGTTACTGTTTCCACAAGTCAGAGTAGGAAAACCACATAAAACAAGGGGCACTGGGAAGAGTCCTCAGAAGAATATCACCTCAATAGTTGAGCAAAATTAGCCTAAGACCAAAGGCTGCTCTGTTCCCAGCTAACAAAGTGTACAAGCAAGCCTCAAAATGATCAAACTATTTCCAATTAGCTGAACTGCATCCCAGAACAAAGTTCAAAAATAATGATATCCAGACACCAGCAAGATAAAATTTACACTATCTAGCATGCAATCAAGAAATTACAACCCATAAAGACAAAAACCAATCTAATAAAAATTAATCAGTCACACCTGTCAGAATGGCCATCATTTAAGTCTACAAATAGGTGGAACCAAGATGGCGGAGTAGAAGGACGTGCTCTCACTCCCTCTTGCAAAAACACCAGAATCACACCTAGCCGCTGGATAATCATCGACAGGACGACACTGGAACTCACCAAAAAAGATGCCCCACATCCAAAGACAAAGGAGAAGCCACAATGAGACAGTAGGAGGGGCGCAATCACAGTAGAATCAAATCCCATAACTGGTGGGTGGGTGACTCACAGACTGGTGAACACTTATACCACAGAAGTCCACCCACTGGAGAGAAGGTTCTGAGCACCACGTCAGGCTTCCCAACCTGGGGATCCGGCAACGGGAGGAGGAATTCCTAGAGAATCAGACTTTGAAGCCTAGTGGGAAATGACTGCAGGACTTCAACAGGACTGGGGGAAACAGAAACTCCACTCTTGGAGGGCGCACACAAAGTAGTGTGTGCATCAGGACCCAGGGGAAGGAGCAGTGACCCCGGGGAAGACTGAACCAGACCTACCTCCTAGTATTGGAGGGTCTCCTGCAGAGGCAGGGGGTGGCTCTGTTTCACCGTGGGGACAAGGACACTGGCAGCAGAAGTTCTGTGAAGTACTCCTTGGCATGAGCCCTCCCAGAGTCTGTCATTAGCCCCAGCAAAGAGCCCAGGTAGGCTCCAGTGTTGAGTTGCCTCAGGCCAAACAACCAACAGGGAGGGAACCCAGCCCCACCCATCAACAGTCAAGTGGGTTAAAGTTTTACTAAGCTCTGCCCACCAGAGAAACAGTCAGCTCTAGCCACCACCAGTCCCTCCCATCAAGCCTCTTAGATAGGCTCATCCACCAGAAGGCAGACAGCAGAAGCAAGAAGAACTACAATCCTGCAGCCTGCGGAACAAAAAGCACATTCACAGAAAGATAAACAAGATGAAAAGGCAGAGAGCTATATACCAGATGAAGGAAAAAGATAAAACCCCAGAAAAACAATTAAATGAAGTGGAGATAGGCAACCTTCCAGAAAAAGAATTCAGAATAATGATAGTGAAGATGATCCAGGACCTCGGAAAAACAAAGGAGGCAAAGATCGAGAAGATGCAAGAAATGTTTAACAAAGACCTAGAAGAATTAAAGAACAAACAGAGATGAACAACACAATAACTGAAATGAAAACTACACTAGAAGGAATCAATAGCAGAATAACTGAGGCAGAAGAACAGATAAGTGACCCGGAAGACAGAATGGTGGAATTCACTG
>NC_041234.1:27380371-27380721 GCF_002837175.3 Physeter macrocephalus | reverse complement strand
GATGGAAAAAGATATTCCATGCAAATGGAAATCAAAAGAAAGCTGGAGTAGCAATACTCATATCAGATAAAACAGACTTTAAAATAAAGAATGTTACAACAGACAAGAAAGGACACTACATAATGATCAAGGCATCGATCCAAGAAGACGATATAACAATTAAAAATATATATGCACCCAACGTTGGAGCACCTCAATAAGGCAACTGCTAACAGCTATAAAAGAGGAAATCGGGCTTCCCTGGTGGCGCAGTGGTTGAGAGTCCGCCTGCCGATGTAGGGGACGCGGGTTCGTGCCCCGGTCCGGGAAGATCCCACATGCCGCGGAGCGGCTGGGCCCGTGAGCCACGG
>NC_041234.1:27378259-27379062 GCF_002837175.3 Physeter macrocephalus | reverse complement strand
ACTAGCAAACAGAATCCAACTGTACATTAAAAGGATCATACATCACGATCAAGTGGGATTTATCCCAGGGATGCAAGGATTCTTCAATATACGCAAATCAATCAATGTGATACACCATATTAACAAACTGAAGAATAAAAACCATATGATCATCTCAATAAATGCAGAAAAAGCTTTTGACAAAATTCAACACCCATCTATGATAAAAACTCTCCAGATAGTGGGCAAACAGGCAACCTACCTCAACATAATAAAAGCCATATACGACAAGCCCACAGCAAACGTCATTCTCAATGGTGAAAAACTGAAAGCATTTCCTCTAAGATCAGGAACGAGACAAGGATGTCCACTCTCACCACTATTATTCAACATAGCTTTGGAAGTCCAAGTCACGGCAATCAGAGAAGAAAAAGGAAAGGAATCCAAACGGAAAAGAAGTAAAACTGTCACTGTTTGCAGATGACGTGATACTATACCTAAAGAATCCTAAAAATGCCACCACAAAACTACTAGAGCTAATGAATGAATTTGGTAAAGTTGCAGGATACAAAATTAATGCACAGAAATCTCTCGCATTCCTATACACTAATGAGGAAAAATCTGAAAGAGAAATTATGGAAACACTCCCATTTACTATTATAACAAAAAGAATAAAATACCTAGGAATAAGCCTACCTAGGGAGACAAAAGACCTGTATGCAGAAAACTATAAGACACTGATGAAAGAAATTAAAGATGATACCAACAGATGGAAAGATATACCATGTTCTTGGATTGGAAGAATCAATATTGTGAAAATGACT
>NC_041234.1:27285100-27378002 GCF_002837175.3 Physeter macrocephalus | reverse complement strand
AGTAATGGAAATAAAAACAAAAATAAACAAATGGGACCTAATGAAACTTCAAACCTTTTGCACAGCAAAGGAAACCATAAACAAGACGAAAAGACAACCCTCAGAATGGGAGAAAATATTTGCAAATGAATCAACGGACAAACAATCTCCAAAATATATAAACAGCTCGTGCACCTCAATATTAAAGAAACAAACAACCCAATCCAAAAATTGGCAGAAGACCTAAATAGACATTTCTCCAACGAAGACATACAGATGGCCAAGAAGCACATGAAAAGCTGCTCAACATCACTAATTATTAGAGAAATGCAAATCAAAACTACAATGAGGTATCACCTCAGAACAGTTAGAATTGGCATCATCAGAAAATCTACAAACAACAAATGCTGGAGAGGGTGTGGAGAAAAGGGAACCCTCTTGCACTGTTGGTGGGAATGTAAATTGATACAGCCACTATGGAGAATAGTATGGAGGTTCCTTAATAAATTAAAAATTGAATTACCATATGATCCAGCAATCCCAATACTGGGCATATACCCAGAGAAAACCATAATTCAAAAAGACACATGCACCCCAATGTTCATTGCAGCACTATTTACAATAGCCAGGTCATAGAAGCAACCTAAATGCCCATCGACAGACAAATGGATAAAGAGGTCGTCGTACGTATATACAATGGAATATTACTCAGCCATAAAAAGGAACAAAACTGAGTCATTTGTTGAGACGTGGAGACTGTCGTACAGAGTGAAGTAAGTCAGAAAGAGAAAAACAAAAATCGTATATTAACACATGTATGTGGAACCTAGCAAAACGGTACAGGTGAACCAGTTTGCAGGGGAGAAGTTGAGACACAGATGTAGAGAACAAACGTATGGACACCGAGGGGGGAAAACCACGGTGGGGTGGAGATGGTGGTGTGCTGAATTGGGCGATTGGGATTGACATGTATACACTGATGTGTATAAAACTGATGACTAATAAGAACCTGCAGTATAAAAAAACAAAAAAAAAAACCAACTAATACTAAACTTTCTTTGCATTACTTGTATGGAAATACGTTAACATAAGTGTTTCAGACATTACATGAAATTCCTAAAAATCTTATATGTTCTGGTGTAATGTTATGTCATAATTCTAGTTATTACTTTAAAATGCATATCTCAGAAATAACTAAATTTCCTTGTCAACTGCATTATTATGAACTTTCATCAAATCTTTAACCATGGTCATTTTTAAGTCTTTTGTCCAAATCTTTAACTGTGGTCATTTTTAAGTCTTTTGTCATTTACAGACAGTTCTGGGTGTACTCTGATGCTTTTGCAAAAATGTTCCTATAAAGGGGTTTCATCTTCAAGGAATTCATGGAAAAGACTGACAAGTACAGGTTTCTGGTAACTGACTATTATACTGCTGAACTGAATGAATAAGCATTTGCAATTGCAATCGTTGTTGCTTTTGTTGTGGTCATCCATTTACAATGCTTGGTGTCAATTTACTTATCTCTTGTAAAAATAAAATACAGTGTGTGGGGGGGAAACAAAACTAACCATCTAATAAGGGTGATGAGACATGCTCATATGAAATAAGGCATTTATGTCAGTGTTGGTTATTTGTTGATCTGTATATGTATTGGGTTATTTTGCTCTTAGTTTCTAAGCCAAAAATTGAAAGAATATAGTGTCAAAAAACTTTCCATTAAAAATCTTCAACCTTGTTGTCAAAAAAAAAAAAAAGTCTACAAATAGTAAATGCTGGAGAGGGTGTGGAGGAAAGGGAACCCTCCTACACTGTTGGTGGGAATGTAAGCTGGTGCAGCCACTATGGAGAACAATATGGAGGTTCCTCAAAACACTAAAAATAGAGTTGCCATATGATCCAGCAATCCCACTCCTGGCACGTATCGAGACAAAACTATAATTTTTAAAAAAACACACACCCCTATGTTCACAGCAGCACTATTTACAATGGCCAAGACATGGAAACAACGTAAATGTCCACTGACAGATGAATGGATAAAAAGACATGGTACCTATATATACAATGCCATAAAAAAGAATGAAATAATGCCATTTGCAGCTACATGCATAGACCTAGAGATTATCATACTAAGTGAAGTCAGTCAAAGAAAGACAAATACTATATGATATCACTTATATGTGGAATCTAATACATGACACAAATGAACTTATCTATGGAACAGAAACAGACTCACAGACATAGAGAACAGACTTGTGGTTGCCAAGGAGGAGGGGGAGCCAGGAAGGGTTGGATTGGGAGTTTGGGATTAGCAAATGCAAACTATTATATATGGCACAGATAAACAGCAACAGCAACAACCATAGTATTGCATAGTACAGGGAACTATATTCAATATCCTGTAATAAACCATAATGGAAAAGAAAAAAATCCATGAGAAATGATGTTACAGCATTGTTCAAAACTACATTCCACATGTTCAAGAAAGTAAAGAAAAGCATAACCATGTTAAGGAGAAACACAGAAGATATAAAAAGGACTCAAATGAAAATTACAACGTCTAAGGCAAAAAAATACACTGGATGGAATTAAGAGAAGATTAATTATTGCAGGAGGAAAAAAACAGTGAACTTCAAGCAAGACATAGCAATACAAATTATCCAAAATGAGACACCACAAGGAAAATGACAAACAAAAAAATGAACAGAGCATCAACAAACGATAGAACAACTTCAGAGGGCCTGCAAAAAAACTCAACAAATCTCAAGCACAAGAAACAGTTTTAAAAACAAGACCTAACCAGATTGGTTAACACCAGCAATAAACAGAAATTCTTAAAAGCAGCCAAGAAAGGGGGACAGGGAGGAACGAAGATAAGAATGACAGCAAACTTCATCTCAAAAACAGTGGGGCAACATCTTTACAAAACATTGAAAGAAAAAAAGGTCAATTTAGAATTCCATGCCAAGCCAAAATACCTTGTAAAAATAAAAGAAAAATATATAAACTTTTGCAGACAGACATAGGCTGAAAGAATTAATTACCAGTAAATATTCACTACCAAGACACATTAAAGAAAGTACTTCAGACAGAAAGAAATTACCACAAGGCGGAAATCTAGATCTACATAAAGGAATGAAGAGCAATGGAAATAGTAAATATGTGAGTAAATATAACTTTTTCATGTTTATTTAAATCCCCTTAAATGATAATTAACTGCTTATGAGCAGAAACAATGACAATGTACTGTGGGGCTGTTAACAAATACAGAAGTAAAATGAATGACAACAATAACACAAAGTTCATGAGAAATGAAATAGAAGTGTACTTTACTAAGTTTCTTATAGTATCAATGAAGTATAACATTACTGGAAGGTAGACTGTTTACTTGAAGTAAACATGTATACTTTAAATCCTAAAGTAACTACTTAAAAAACAGACCAAATTAGCTAAAATAAGCTAGACCAACAAAAAAAGAATAATCATAAAAACTATTATTCCTCCCATCCATTAATCCAGTAAAAGGCAGAAACACAGGAAGACAAAGAGAACAAAAAACATATGGAACAGAGAACAAACAGCAAGATGACAGACTCAAACCTAGCCATATCAGTAATCCCACTGAATGCAAATAGTCGAAACATCTGAATTATAGCTGCTGGTTACAAGACAAAATTGCACACACGCTAACTTTTCCCTGCTACTCCCTTATAAACCCAAATACCTGGGAAAGTATCCAATAAGCAATAATAAAAGAACTCCAAAGGCTTCAAAGAAGGTGGCAAACTGTCTAGGGACCTCAGGACTTGAGGAAAGAGAACACAGCTCTATGGGTTTTCTTTTTTCTCCCATGTACCCTGCTACAGAGACCTGCAACCCAGAACCAACAGGCATGGAAGGGAAGGAGGAACGAAAGGAAGAAAACCACAACTGGTGCACAAGCAGGCAGGCCAATCGGCCCTTAGGAGCAGCTAGAAAGCCCCAGACCATGCCAGGCCCCTCCTCCCCACCCACCACCAGATACTGGTGGGCTGGCCTCATCCATCCCCAGAGGCAACAAA
This sequence comes from Physeter macrocephalus, assembly GCF_002837175.3. Taxonomy (NCBI): domain Eukaryota; kingdom Metazoa; phylum Chordata; class Mammalia; order Artiodactyla; family Physeteridae; genus Physeter; species Physeter macrocephalus. The sequence goes on along the minus strand of NC_041234.1, from coordinate 27,373,962 downwards.
ACCCAAGGCCAAACCAACTTTTGCTCCACAACCAGGACACCAACAGATGATTTGATTCACCTGCAGCAGCAGAGCCATACAGAAACTATATAAAGAACTTTCAAAACTCAACATTTAAAAAATAATCAAACAAGAAAATGGCCAAAAGACATGAACATTTTTACCAAAGAGGATATACAGATGGCAAATAAGCACATGAAAAGATAGTCAACTTCATGTACTGAGAGAATGCAAACTAAAATCACAATGAGTTATCACTACACATCTACCAAAATAACTTTTAAAACAACAGTAATAATACCAAATGCTGGAGAAACTGGATTGCTCATACATTACTGGTGGGAATATAAAATGGCATAGACACTCTAAAAAACAGTTTGGCAGTTCCTTTAAAATCTAAGAATGGATTTACCACCCAACCTAGCGATTACACTCTAGGATATTTATCCCAGAGAAATGAAAATTTATTTTCACACAGAAATGTACACGCAAATGTTCAGAGAAGTTCATCTGTAATAGCCAAAAACTGGAAACTAAGCAATGTCCTTCAATGGGGAAACGGTTAAACAAATTATGGTACATCCATACTATGGAACACTACTCAGAAACAAAAAAGGAAGATTACTCATATACACAATTATTTGGATGAACAGCAAATAAATTATACCAATCTCAAAAGGATGCATGCTACATGATTCCACTTATGAAATATTCATGAAATAACAATGATGGACATGGAGAACAGATTAATGATTCCCGGGAGTCAGGGATGGGGGGTAGCTACAAAGAGGTAGCACAATGGAGTCTTGTGATACAGGTAAGCATCTTGGTTGTGGTAACATGAAACTATACACATGATTAGACTGCAGAGCTATACACACACACACACACACACACACACAAACAAATGAATACCTATATATTTGGTAAAATCTGAATAAGCTCTATGGATTGTACCATTGTCAGTTTCCTCATCATAATGTTGTGCTGTAGTTTAAGCAAGATGTTAACACTGGGGGAGGTTGGGTGATAGGTACACGGGACCTCCCACCATATTTCTAACTTCCTATGAAGCTGTAATTATTTCAAAATAAAAACTTTTGGAAAAAAACATTTTAAAAATAAAGGGAAAGGTCATTAATTGGATATAAAAGCAAGACCCAACTATATGCTACCAGTAAGAAATTTTCTTTAAAGACACCAATAGGTTAAAAGTAAAAAGATGAAAAACGATATACCATGCTGACACTAATCAAAGAAAACTAAAGAAACAATATTAAAATCAAAGTAGATTTCACTGAAAAATCTATGGAGACCAGGAAGAGGGTCATTCCATAAAGATAAAAAGATCAATGCATCAGGAGGCTGTAACAATCTTAAAACATTTATCTACCTAACAAAGGAGCTTCAAAATATATTAACCAAAAATGACAGAACTGAAAGGAAAAAAAGACAAAACTACAATTACAGTCAATGATCTCAACAATCCTTTTTCAATGACTGATAGAAGTAGACTTACAATTAATTATAAGCATACCTCAGAGATATTGCAGGCTCATTTCCAGACCACCACAATAAAGCAACTATCACAATAAATCAAGCCATACAAATTTTTTTGTTTCCCAGTGTATATAAAAGTTATGTTTACATTATACTGTAGTCTCTTAGGTGTGCAACAGAATTATGGCTTTAAAAATGGACATACCTTAATTGAAAAATACAAAACAAAAAGACAATTACAATTGTAACATGAAAGATCACTGACCACGGATCACTATAACAAATATAATGAAAAAGTTTGAAATACTGCAAGAATTACCAAAATGTGACACAGAGACACAAAGTGAGCAAATGCTGTTGGAAAAATGCGGCTGATAGACTTGCTTGACACAAGGTTGTCACAAACATCAATTTGCAAAACACACAATATCTGCAGAGCTGCCAATAAAACAAGGTATCCCTGTAGTAGGGTAGAGAAGACTTGAGAAATGCAATCAACGAAGTTGACCTAATTGACATTTTTGCCACAGAATATATTCTTTTCAAGTGCACAGAGACCACTCAGCAATGTAGATCATATTCTAGACTGTAAAGCAACTTTTAAATTTTTGAAAGTATTCAAATCATACAAAGCTTATTCTCTGGCCAAAATAGAATTAAATCAATAATATTTGGGAAATCCCCAAATATTTAGATACTAACCCCCTAGGGACACTTCTTTAAAAATCCTTGGGTCAAAGCAGAAATCAAAAGGCAAACTTGAAAATATTTTTAAAAGAATGTAAATGAAAACAACATACCAAAATCTGTGGAATGGAGCTAAAGCTGCACATTAATAAATGGAGAAGAGACAAATCTCCCTGTACAAGATTCCTAAATAATTTATGTAGATACTCTACCCTCAAAAGGAGGGGGGAGTAAAACTTCTGATACGATGTGATGAAAATGATACTTTACTTCTGTGCTCTTCCTCCAAAAATCTGATAAACCCAGTCTAATCATGAGAAAAGCATCAGACATATACCAATAGAGGTGCATCCTACAACATTCCTGACCACTACTCCTCAAAACTAAGGTCATCAAAAACAAGGAAAGCCTGGGATTTCCCTGGCAGTCCAGTGGTTAGGACTTGGCACTCTCACTGCCAGGGGCCCGGGTGCAAACCCTGGTCAGGAAACTAAGATCCCTGCAAGCCGCACTGCATGGCCTCCCCACAAAAAAAAAAAAAAAAAAAAAAAAGGCTGAGAAATATCACAGCCAAGAGAAGCCTACAGACATGAAAACTAAATACAATATGCTATCCTGGATGGGATTCTGGAACGGAAATGGACATGAGGTTAAAACTAAGGAAACCAAAGTAAACTATGGACTTCAGCTAATAATAATGTTATCAGTATTGGTTCATTAATAGCAAAAAAAATCCAGCAGTCCCCAACCTTTTTGGCACCAGGGACCGGTTTCTTGGAAGACAATTTTTCCACGGGTGGGGTGGATGGGGGGATGGTTCAGGAGGTAATGTGAGCAATGGGGAGCGGCAGATGCAGCTTAGCTTGCTCGCCCACCACTCACCTCCTGCTGTGCCACACCCTGTTCCTAACATGCCGCGGACCAGTACAAGTTGGGGTGGCGGTGGGGGTTTAGGGACCCCTGCATTATACTAATGTAAGACATTAATAAGGGAAACTGAGTGCAGGAACTCTCTGTACTATCTTCTCAATTTGTCTGTAAATCTAACACTTCTAAAAAATAAAGTCTACTAAGGAAAAATTACCCTGTGCCTAAGAAAACTTCAATTCTCCCTGCCCAAAGTAATTTCTCCTTTTTATGATGTCAGAGCATTTATTTGTACTGTTCAAGACATACCTCTAACCTCTAACTTTCATAAGAGTTACATATATTATGGCAAAGATCATGAATCACACATTTTTGTAAACTGTCACCTCCCCTTTTGCCTCCACCTAAATATACTGCCTTTCTCCTAATATGTAAATAAAATTTAAATGGCTAACTCAGAATTTTGAGATACCTTTCAACTGTGATTTATTTAAAATCATTCTAGCTTATTAGTTCAAACTGATAATTCTTCAAGTACATAAAAACTATACTAACACAAAATGAGATTTGACTTATATACTGTTATATAAATCAGTGTCTTTCAAACTGGGGTCCATATGTATTCTCTGTGATCCTAGAAGTCCATGTTGGAAATTTTTCAACTGCATTTTTAAATTTCTATGATAATTCAGAAATGACTGATAAAACATTCTCAACTATATTGATGACCCACATCCAAATACTGACATCGATGCTAACTCCCAGATTTACCTTCACAACTATACTGATGCCAAGCAAAGCTACTTTTAGTAGCAAATTATTCATTCCCCAAAAGTGAAAACCAAATGAAACAATGTACAAAATATAACAGGGCTTCAGTCAAGTTCTACTAGAGAAAAACTGTAAGAGAATGAAGTCATGCAACACACAGCAGTACAGGCATGCCAAATGAACTTGTCATAACCCTAACATCAGTCAAGTGATCCATTTTGACAAAATAATGGCATCCACTGTATAAGTGTTAATTTTTTTATTGCCCTTAGTTTGGTTACTTACACATGTAATTTTTAACTGTAATCTGTTTTCTAGTTGTGGCAAAGATATGCATAAGGAATTTACTCGGATCACTGATTGACGCTATAAACCCATAAATGAAAAGCTACTACATTCACTGAAGAATAGGTCCAGTTTTACTTTAAGTTACCCAAAGGCACTCTAATACAGATACTACTTCACACTTTAAGATCTCTTCACGTTTAAACATAACTTTAAAGGCAAATTTGAATTTTGAACCTTTCAAGAACATAAAATTTTGATTTACCTAGATATTAACTAAACTAAAAACTTTTAAAACTCAAGATTAAAAATAAAACTCAGGTACTTAAACCTGTGTTTAAGTCCCAGCTTCACTATTTGATAATTGTAGGATCTTACGGAAGCCACTTAAAACCCTGGGCCTCGGTTTCCACCTGTGTAAAATTAGAATACTATCTATTCTGTCTGTCTCACATAAGCAAGTGTAAGATGAATAAAACTGACCCACATTACCAATATGTTTTCCTTTCCTTCTGGATAAGGTCACCTAATATCAACAGTTCACTTCAAAAATACATCCAAATATAACAATCTTGTCATCATTTTTTAATGAAAAGGATTTAACCTACATTTGAACATTTACTACACAGATACAACACAGATATTAAGACACACTGAGAAGACACACTGAGAAGACACACTGAGAAAATACAGAAGGAATAAAAGACCCATGCTCTCAAGGTATGTATGTGTTGGGGGGTAAGGGCACTTAGAGAGACGATTCTAATGTGCTGTCATAAATATGATCAAGAAATATACAGTACTATGGAAACTCAACATCTGGGCAACTGGGGAGTCAAACTGCTTTAAAGATTTAAAATGTTATTCAAATACAAGTTAGAAGTAATACAATAATTCCTTACTGGGTACCTATTATGTGGCAGGCACTGTGCTAGGTAGGTACACCAGATTCAAAAGTAAACAGGACACACACTGTCCTCACAGAAATGGCAATCAAGAAGGGAAGGCAAAATTTTAAAATAGAAACATGCCAAGACAGATAAAGAATGGTGTACTACTAAAGTATATAGCAGTCAGGGAGGGGCAATCTAAGGAAACATATAATACAAGGAAAAAAAGGATTTTCCTTTATATTTTTCATCCTTTTTTTAAAAACATAAAGACAGCCAAAAGACTAGAGAAAATTTTTTAATTCAAAAAGAAAGTTCAGGGTTGATAAGTAAATTGAAACTAGTGCTTTATCTCTTATTTTCTTCCCTCAAACGTTACTACAGAAACCCATAATCAACTTATAGTACCTATAATTATAGCTCTCATCACGGTACAGTCAATAGGGTCAGAAGTAGTACTCCCCACAAAGGACAGGGTACTTGCTATTTCTAGCCTGCCTGGCCCACAGTGAACATTAAATATGTTTATGAGAAATTCCCCAGCCCTTAGGGGGAGTGGGGAAGGCACAAAAAATATTATAAAACAGATCAGCTGTGCCTCTCTGCTAGGGGGAAAAACAAAGTGTTTTCACAACAGCAGACATTTCTTATCCCCAACAACAGTGTAGAACACCAGACGGTAATGAACAGAGGCAATGAAATTGGGCTTGGTCTCAGAATCAGAGAAAAATCACTTCCTCTCGCACTGGAACAAAAGCATATCATTTTTAGCTGCAGTACTAACACTTTCCAAAATTACCCTTTCCTCTGTTGTTTATTTAAAGAGAAGCAGTGGGGGTGAAGGAGGGATGGATTGGGAGTTTGGGATTAGCAGATGTAAACTATTACATATAGAATGGATAAGCAACAAGGTCCTACCGTATAGCACAGGAAACTATACTCAATATCCTGTAATAAACCATAAAGGAAAAGAATATGAAAAAGAATATATATAAATATATTTACAAAAAACTGAATCACTTTGCTGTACAACAGAAATTAACACAACATGGTAAATCAACTATACTTTAATAAAAATAAATTTAAAAATAAAGAGAAGAGGCAACATAAACTCATGACTAGCAACAGAAAAGAGAAGGTTCAAGTAAGTAATCATTTTTCTACATACCTACCACATAACCACCATACACAGAATTTTTATACTGAGATGACTCGTAACAAGGAAAGAACTCAGTTAGGTTCAATGCCTAGGAAGCATGCACAATGTGGAACTAACTAAAGCACTGTCTAGTTTCTGGAAAAGCCTAGCAAGCTGCAGAATGTTTCTGTCAACAAAGCATGTAGTAGGACAGAGACATCTTAACTAGGTTTACTATTACGGGGTTAAAAATTAACCCAAGTAAGACAGTAGCTCTACGACTTTTTGGCTACAGCATGTTGTTACTTCATACTCTCACAGGAGTATCCAGTATTATGCTGCATTCCAGGCTAGCTTTGCTAATGCTACTCACTTTTCCAATCACTTAAAACAGCATATGAAATGCAAACAAGAAGTGATATTATTAACAGAAAACAGAATCACAAACTTTAGTACTTTCGTTAGTAGTTAAGTAATCTATCTGGGGTCTCACAGCTAGTGAGTGGCAAGATCTGGGGGCTGAGGCAGGGGAAGATCTGAAAAAGAAATACCTCAAAGTACACCTAGAACCCACAATCATCAGAAATACTACCACTCCTTTCAGTCTATTCCTCCAAATCAAATAACACCCTTCTCACAATTCACTCGACACAATGCTCTTCCTGAAATCTCTTCCTTTATCTGCCTAAAAAACTTATCTGAGACATAACAAACTTCTGCATTAATATATACCAGACATCGTCCTAACACATCCTATTCTTGGTCACCAAGCAGATTATTAAGATTACTAATTATTAACGACACTGACCTCTAAACACTGTGCACTTTACATGCACTACCTCAATTTATACAAACCTATGTATTAAGTACTATCGCCCCCATTTTACAGATGAAAAAGCTAAGGCTTAGAAGTGTTAAAAGACTTACTTTAAAAGACAATGAGGGCAGATAATGTTGCAAGGTTTGGGCAAAACACATGGTATACTTAACCAAAATTATGTATTAATTCACGTGGGGGTGGGGAAGTGACAATCAGAGGTAGACAAAAGCTGTTAGGAAAAAAAACTGCTCTTGAAATTGTAGTACCTATTTTAAAAGGAAAATAGTAGGAAGCTGCTTCTCTCAAGTGTCTGAGGGCTTTTAGACCTAGTATATTCTTCTGAACAGCCCCTTTCATAATGTCTTCCTCAACTCTCTGTTCAGTAGCTCATCAGTTTAGACTCCAATGATATGCAATTCTAGATTAAGTCCAACTGAACAGAGATTTACCTTAGCATTCTGAAGCACTTCTTCCGAAATATTATTTTATGGAAAAGAAATTTCCCATTTATAAAAAATATATGTTGCACAGTGGAGCACAATGTAAAACACATTTCTTCCCATTGTCATGATAGAAAAAAAATTCTGATAAATACTGCTCTAAAAAGTTTGGCAAAGTTATATTAGTGAGACATTCCACTTAGATCTAAAGACAACTGAAGGCTTCCACTGTGCTACTTTTCAAAGCTATAATGGATAATACCATATCTCTTCAAGATCTCCCCATCTTCTTAAAACAGAATATAGAAAACACAATTGAACCATTTCTTTGGTTAAGTTAAACATAATTTAACCAATCATTAAGGGAAAAAATGGTTATTACTCTGTGTTATTTTAATAAAACAAGGCCATTAGGAATTCCTAAATAGCCTTAAATTGCTATGCTTTTATCTCCTTTATTCTCTTTACACAGTCACCTGATTCTCTCTACTACAGTATCTGACATCAGTATGCTGGCATCTGGCAACTTCCCTCCTAATTCATATCTTCCTAACCTTTGTAGGACAAGAAAGCAAATAAGCAGCCATCCTTATGAGACTAGCATCTGAACTAAAAATGAATAAACTCAGTACATGGGCTGTGGGACATGTTTTGGCTTAGAGACCTTTCCTTTTGGCTTACTTCTGATTTCATAAAGTTAAGAAGGGTAGATAAAGGTCCTCCAGACAGGAGAGATGATATAATAAAAATATAATCATGGGGAGAGGAGGGGAATTAAAGGGTAGCAGCAAAGATAAAGAAAAGCTATTAAGTGAGAGCTAGTAAAGGGACCACTACACAAGTAAACATAAATGAGAATGAAGATCCATGGAGAGTTTTAACCATTATAGAAGACATTAGCAACAAAAACAGATAAGTTCAAACATTTTTATGTTGGAATACTATTCAGCAATAAAACTGAATGATGTAGTGCTACACATGGATAAATAACATGGATGAATCTCAAATGTGTTGTTGAGCAAAAGCAGCCAAATTCCACTGTATAAAATTCAAAAATAAGCAAAACTAATCTATGATAACAGAGGTCAACAGAGTGGTTACCTCTGGGAAGGAGAGTGGAGGTAACAGCTGGGTAGAGGCACGAGGAGTTTCAGGAGTGTTACAACTGTTCCATTTCCTGATTTGGGGTGGCATTTACAGAATGTGTTCACTCTGTGATAATTCATTGAACCGCTAGCACACTTATGATACGTGAACTCAACTGTGTTCACATTACACTTCAATGAAAAATTTACTCAAAAACAAAAAACATCATGCAAGGGACTTTTAGTTAAACAATTCATGAGTTAATCTCTTCCAAAACCTCTGAAAAAGAGTGAAGAAATTAAAAGACAGCCACCCTTAAGAACGAACAGAACTATGGCAGACTGTACTTTCCAACAATGACCACCACAATACTACCCCCCAACCCCATCTCACATACTTTTCTGCAGTCTAACCTTGCCATTCCACCATAGAGATGGAGTTTCTGTCCCCTCTCCTAGAATCTGGTTGGGGCTTGTGACTGTTTTGACCGATAGATTACGGCAGAAATGGCACAGTGTGACTTCTGAGGAAAGATCATAAAAGGACATGGAACTTCCACCTGATCTTCTTAACTCTTGAGCTGTCATGAAACAAGCCCAACTGCCTCAAGACAACCATGCTGGGAAAGCCACATGTAGGCAGGCCCGTGGGTTGACAGCCTTCTAGCCATCCCTGCCAAGGTTCCACAGATCTGATGAGGAAGCCACCTTGAAAGTAGATCCTATAGCCCCAGTTGTTTGAGTTTCCCTCTGCCATGAGTCATCACAGCTGAGGCCCCAAACGTGGGGTAAAAAAAAATGACATCCCTGCAGACTCTTTTAAGTTCCTGACCCATAGATCCTGTGAACATAATAAAAATGGTGCTTTGGGGGTGGTTTGTTACAGATTAAGATAACCAGACCAGAAAGAGAGAGAACAGTAGACAAAGCATGTTAATAAAATTTTAAAAGACAAAAAGCAGATGAAATGCCAAGTGTCTTCGGTTTCAGACAAGTCAGAAGCCCATTCAAGCAGTAGAATCCGAGAAAGGTATAAGAAATGGTGGCAGGGGTTGAAAAGAGGAAGATTATGAAAAAACTGAATGAAAACTAGTTAAATCCCTAGATCTCCTCCAGATCAGGCTGCCAGGGAACCCTCCCTCCCCTATACCAAAACCAAACATTTAACTCCAGAAATGCTGAATAAAAACAGAAACACCAAGCAGAGATCAGGGTGAGGAATGGCCACATAACCCACTTCCCTATTTTGGCTACCAAGACACTAGCTTATGCGTCTTGCAGCACCAGGATGAGGAGATGACAGGAAGTCCCAGAATGCTAGTTGTCTAACAGGCCTACTGGCCTACATAGCCACAGCAATATTTGAAGGATATGGCTAATTTAAAAAAAAAAAAAAAGGAACTATAAATTACCTGATGTGTTTGACCACACTGGGGCTGGGCTACATACATGAGAGAGACATAGGAAACTAAAAAACAAAAAGCCAATTTACTCCTTTAGAAAAAAATTGTTTTGTACAGAAAAAAGAAAAGTAGTCACAGTGAACAACACTTGTTTATATAGTCTTCACAATCTAAACACTGATTTAATCCAAAATCATAACACTATGGGGGAAGTGGGAAATATGGGGGTAAATGGAGCAGATAGGTGGGTGGTTATCTTCCACTAAACAGAAATATCTAAAATTTTTAAAAATCAAGAAATATCACCTACTGGCAATATGAATGTGGTGATAACTACCAGAAAAGAGAGCTAAAAGAATGAAAAGGGGATGCTTTGGAGAAATGGAAGCATTCTTTTTATTTAAAAATATACTAGAACTCTATACTTGATGTGAATTATGTATCAATAAACCTGTCACTAACAGAAAAAGGATGAATTAAATTCTAAAATGAAAAAAGATTCTGGGAGCACAGAGAGCAATTGCTTCCACTTCTACAGGATAAGGGAAAGCTTCATAAAAGGGAAAAGGGGGCCATGCGAAGAAAGTCTTGAAATAAAAACAAATAAAGAAAAGACGGAGAAAAAGTATGGAGAATGAGGTTAAAAAGCTTTATGGGCGGTCCAAATGTTGAGGGACATCAGATGTCACTCCAGTCAATGGAAAGAAATCAAAAGTTTTTGAGTAGGAAGTTATCACTGAGGGGAGTTCTCTGAACAGACAAAAATTTAGAAGTGTTGAGCTACTACAATACCCGAGGAAATCAAGAATCAGAGAAAAAGAATTAAAACCACAGTACAGACACGGACATATGTGTGCATTTGTATTTGTCTCTAATTTTTAAAACAAGGCTATTAACTTAGAATTTTTAAATGGTCAGGGAGTGAATACGATGGTAGGTTTGATTCTGGAACAATGTAAATATTTTACAACCATGTAAATCTTTTAAATGTTACACTGTAAAAAAAAAATTACAAGTTAAAAAAGTAATCCCAAAAAAGTCAAAAGCAAAATGAAACAAATAAACCTTACTGCATAGCCAATTAATAACATAACCAGACAGAGAATAATTACTTCAAGGAATTTTAAAACACAGTAATTTGACCAAGCATTCCCAGTGGAATATATCCTAAATACAAAAAGACCTACAAAAAAAAATCCTTAAGCAACAATGAGTAACCATGGTAGTGTTGGCACTGTAACTCTAACACCATTAATGTGTGTAGTGTGTGATGAAGCAATGGAGTAACTATGCTACTGTCTTTCAGAACCAAAACTTTCAGCATAGGAGAAAACACATTTAAAAATCAGTGACAGGCGGGACTTCCCTGGTGGCGCAGTGGTTAAGAATCTGCCTTCCAACGCAGGGGACACGGGTTTGAGCCCTGGTCTGGGAAGATCACACATGCCGCGAAGCAACTAAGCCCGTGCGCCAAAACTACTGAGCTTGTGCTCTACATCCCAGAAGCCACAACTACTGAGCCTGTGAGCCACAACTACTGAACCCCACGTGCCTAGAGCCTGTGCTCCACAACAGAAGCCACAGCAGTGAGAAGCCCGCGCACCACAAAGAAGAGTAGCCCCTGCTTGCCGCAACTAGAGGAAGCCTGCACACAGCAACGCAGACCCAACGCAGCCATAAATAAATAAATAAACAAATAAAGACAACATATCAAACAATACAGAGTATCGACACAGAGAAATTACATATATATGATCAATCAGAAAGCACAATAACTGAATTCAAAAATTCACTAGAAAGGCTCAAGAGCATACTTGAACAGGCAGAAAGAATCAATGAATCTGAGGATAGATCAATCGAGATTATCCAGTCAAGAAAGAGAAAGAAAAAATAAAGAAAAATGAACAGAGCCTCAGAGACCTGTGGGAAATCATGAAGTATACCAAAACATGCAAACTGGAAGTCACAGAAGAAGAGTTGAGAAAGGGAAAAAAAGAATATTTAAAGAAATAGGGCTTCCCTGGTGGCTGGGTTCGTGCCCCGGTCTGGGAAGATCCCACATGCCGCAGAGCGGCTGGGCCCATGAGCCACGGCCACTGAGCCTGTGCTCCACAACGGGAGAGGCCACAACAGTGAGAGGCCTGCGTACCGCAAAAAAAAAAAAAAAAAAAAAAGAAATAGAATAATGGGTGAAAACTTTCCAAACTCAGTAATTAAAAATAATAATTATCTCACAGCCAAAAAGTTAAGTGAACTCCAAATAATTAAACTCAAACAGATCCACACTAAGAAGCATTACAGTCAAACTAAAAAAAAAGAAAAAGAATTTTGAAAACAACAAGAAGTGACTCATCATATATAAGGGATCCTCAATAAAGTTAATACTTGATTTCTTCACCAGATACCATGGAGGCCAGAAGGCAATGGGATGACATGTTAAAGTGCTGAAAGGAAAAGACAGTCAACCAGTAATTCTATACCCAACAAAACTATCCTTAAGTATGCAGGAGAAATTAAGAATTTGCCACTAGCTGACACGTGCTGCATGCAAGTAATACAAAGGATGCCATTCATGTTGAAATGAAAGAATACTAGACAATAACTCAAACCCACAAGAGAAAATAAAGAGCACCATGAAAGGTAACTACCTGGGTAAACATAAAAGGGAGTATAAATGCATTTTTGGTTTGTTAAATTAATTTTATCCTTTGTGACTTAAAAACACTCCATAAAGCAATAACTATATAGCTGTACTGATGAGAACACAGTGTATAAAAATGTAACATATGACAATAACAGCACAAAGGAGGGGGGAAGAAAAGGAACTATATAGAAGCAAAGTCTTTGCATACCACTGAAATTAAGTTGGTACTAATCAGAACTGGTTCTAAGTTCCCAGGGCAACCACTTTAAAATACAAAAAAAGATAAAATTAACAAGAAGGGAATTGGACAGATGGCCAAAAAGCACATGAAAAGATGCTCAATATCACTAATCATGAGAGAAATGCAAATCAAAACTACAATGAGGTATCACCTCACACCAATCAGATGGCCATGAAAAATCTACAAACATAAATGCTGGAGAGGGTGTGGAGCAGTAGGAACCATCCTGCACTGTTGGTGGGAATGTAAATTGGTACAACCATTATGGAGGTTCCTTAAAAAACTAAAAATAGAACTACCAAATGATCCAGCAATCCCACTCCCGGGCATATATCCAGAGAAAACCATAATTCAAAAAGATACATGCACCCAAATGTTCACTGCAGCACTATTTTCAATAGCCAAGACATGGAAACCACCTAAATGCCCACTGACAGAGGAATGGATAAAGAAGATGTGGTACATATATGCAGTGGAATAGTACTCAGCCATAAAAAAAGAACGAAATAATGCCATTTGCAGCAACATGGGTGGACCTAGAGATTGTCATACTAAGTGAAGTAAGTCAGAGAAAGACAAATATCATATGATATCGCTTATATGTGGAATCTAAAAAAATGGTGCAAATGAACTTATTTACAAAACAGAAATTGAGTCACAGATGCAGAAAACAAATTTATGGTTACAAAACATGAAGGGGGGGCGTAAATTAGGAGATGGGGATTAACATATACACACTACTATATATAAAACAGATAACTAATAAGGACCTACTGTATAGTACAGGGAACTCTACTCAATATTCTGTAATAACCTATGTGTACAACTGATTCACTTTGCTGTACACCTGAAACTAACACAACATTGTAAATCAACTATACTCCAATTGAAAAAAAAAAAGCAGGGAATTAGAATGTTACCCTGGAAAATATCACACACACAGGAAAATGTTGGAAGTGGAGGAATAGAGAATAAAGATGACGGAAGACACACAGAAGACAAATAGCAAAATGGCAGATGTAAATCCTTACCTTATCAGTAATCACATAAAATGTAAATGAATTAAATACTCTTAAAATTAAAGGCACAGACTGGCAAAATGGATAAAAAAGCACAATCCAACTATATGCTTCCTGAAAAGGACACACTTTAGATTCAAAGACAAAAATAGGATAAAACTAAAAGGATGTAAAAATATACACTGTAAACAGTAACCAAAACAGAGCTGGAGTGCCTATACTAACATCAGACAAAATGAACTTTAAGACAAATACTGTTTAGTAGGGACAAAGAACATGCTATGGCCAATTCATTAAGAAGATATAACCTTAGTTTTAAGAGAAACTCATGCTAGAGGGCTTTTTCTTTTTTCCAGGAGGTTTTTTCTTTAAAAATAAAAAAATCAAATTTCAGTTTCTATACAAATTGCACTAAAGCAAGTTGGAAAGAACAACAAAAAGGACAAAAATCACAGAATTTTAGAGGTGGAATAACTTATGAAAAGCCCATCATTTTAAAATTGTAGAATTTTGTAACATGGACATTGCTGAAATTACAGTTATCCTCTGCCTCAGATGGACTGATGCCTCCTACCTCCTAAGTTTTCACTTGCCTATTCATTTGAATAGGTAAAGATCTCTATACCACCTCTCTTCTCCTAAAAACTTCTGAATCATGCTGTCTATTTTAAGCGTTTTCAAATTTGGGAAAGAGATTTTGTTATTTTGCTGGTGTTAATATGGCAAAAGAAGTAGAATGTTCTGTTTATACTGGTATATTTGTCATGGGGATCTAAAGAGTTACTGCTATTTGATGGCAAACCAAAACAGTGACATTCTGCTATAAACCAACTTATCTTTCAGTTTCTCTCTATACATGTAAATATATGCTTCGCTTAAAGAATATAACAGAAAGCATTTGATGTCAAAAGTAAGCACTGTAGTTATTTAAACCTTGTCCCCAAAGTAATACAGCTATAGGTCAAGCCCTGATACAAGGAAACAGCTTTGTAATGCAGATATGTTATGATCACTGATTGATACTGTCAAAAGTTAAGATTTCTGTATAAATTTGATTTTTTTCAGACTTACTGCATGTGACAGAATATCTTTAGGTAAAAATTTTCACAATCCAAACTGAATTACTATAAAAGTCAATTGAAGACTTCCAACTCCACCAAAATGGAGTAGCTTCATTCCTCTCAGGTACTCCCTCTTATAACTAAAAAACCCTGGATGTAAACGAACAAACAAGCATAGGAAGTATCTGAAAGATGGGGGAAAAGGCAGCGGAATTCCTAGAGACATCAGAACTTGAGGAATGACAAGGCAGTGAGTTCCCTGGGTTTTCTTATTACCTCCCATATTTCCACGACAGGGTGCTGCTTCAGAAACCCCCAGTCCAGCACCACCAAAGTCACAGGCAAAAAAGCCCCAAGAAAAGCCTTTTCCTCCTAGCCAAAGGACGGGGAAAAAAGTAGCTTACCAACAGAAACCTTTTTAGCAATACCCACCATACTCCAGCCAAACACCAATGGAAAACCCTCCATGCAAACCCTCCAGTTTCAGCGAGGTCAAGCATGCAGCTAATCTTCCATACCCTCTTCCTCTCAGCCAGAGTGGGGGAGCAGGTGGTGTCAATCCGAGTCCCCTACCAGGGTAGTGTTGGCAGGACAAAATAGGCAGCTGATCTTCTATCCCCTACGCGGGGGTGGCTCCAGCTTCCCTGCCAGGATGGTATGGATGAGGCTGAGTAGGAAGCAGATCTTCCAGGCCCTGCAGAACCAGGGGGGTGCTCCAATACCCCTGTGCTGGGTTATGGCAAAACTGAAAAAGGAGCTTATCTTTCTTTACACCCCACACCCAGTGGAAGCAAGGGGTGCTCAGATTCACCCATTTAAGGTAGTGTCAGCAGGGTCAAGGGCAAGCTGGGCCACCCAGCAGCAAGGAGACTTAACAAAGCTGTGTGAGGCAGGGTTAATCACCACTACATTTGAACAAACACACACACACACACACACACACACACACAGGGGCCTGGTATCCGCAGGAACCAGACAGGAGCTGAACCAGCACCCTACCTGGCATCAACAAGACTGAACAAAGCGGTGTGAGTTGGAGCCAGTTAGCAGTCCACTTTCCCCCTATCCCTGGTGTCAGTAGGGACCAGTGGAGAGCTGAACCTCTACACCCACCCAGCAGTGAGACTGAATACAGAAGCCAAGCAAGATGAAGCAGCCGACAATCCACTTCACCCATTCTCTGGGTGCCAGTGGTGCCCAGGGAGAACTGAGCTTCCACCACCCACCACTTGGCTTCAACTCAGGGGAAGTGGTAAAAAGTGGGGAGCTTCTGCTCCATCCTGCAGCATCAGAGTGGTGTGAGTTAGCCCTCCACTTCTCTCTTGCTGAGAAGCGTGACCCATCAGGAAGCTGATCTTACACCCCCCACTCAGAGGAAACCAAGTGGTGTAAACTGGTGCCCAACTTTTGCCAGGAAGATTATCAGTGAGGACAAGGGGAGAGCTGAACTTGCATCCCATCAGTCTGCACCAAGACAGTATGATTCAGTGCTCTACTTTTACCAGGGTGGTTTGTCAGTAGGGCTCAGTCAGAAGCTGACATACACAGCCACCCAGTTCTGGCACTACACCTCAACAAGGAGACTGCCTACTACAAAAAAAGGAATAGGATCCTGAGCTCTCATAACATGATAACCAAAATGTCCAGGGTACAAGTGAAGATCACTTACCATACCAAAAGGCAGGAAAGCATAAAG
Organism: Physeter macrocephalus; assembly: GCF_002837175.3. Lineage (NCBI taxonomy): Eukaryota > Metazoa > Chordata > Mammalia > Artiodactyla > Physeteridae > Physeter > Physeter macrocephalus. The sequence continues at coordinate 27,357,415 of NC_041234.1, read as the reverse complement.
TGAAGAGAGAAAACTATCAACAGATGCAACACTGAGATGAACCAGGGTTTTGATGAATTATCTGACAAAGATTTTAAAGTAGTCAACATAAATGCTTCAGCAAGCTATTACAACCTTATTGAAACAAATTAGAAAATGGAAAGTCTCAGGAAAGTTATTTTAAAAGAACAAAATGGAAATTATAAAACGAAAAAATAACCAAAATAAAAATTATCTGGATGGACTAAACAGTAGAATGGAAGTGACAGATAACAGATAGTGAACAGATCAATAGAATTTAGCCAACCTAAATGAGAAACAGACTGGGGGGGGGGGGGGGCGGGTAGCAAAAACAGCCTCAGGGTCCTATGAGCCAAAAACAAAAGAGCTAAGAGTCTTACCAGAGTCCCAGAGGAAGAGAAGGTGGGACTGAAAAAGTATTCTAAGATATAACAGCTAAAAGCTTCCAAACTTTGGTGAAACACATTAACCACAGAAAGAAAAAACTGGAAGAACTCCAAAATAAAACTAAAGATATCCACACCAAAATACATAACTTAACATCTGAAAACTAAAGACAAAGAAAAATTCTTGAGAGCAGCCAGAGAAAAACGATGAATTACTTACAGGGGAACACAGATTCTAATGACAGAAAATTTCTGATCTGAAACTATAGACAACAGAAGGAAGTTGCACATTTTTCCCATACTGAAAGAAAAGAACTGTACCTTGTGAATTCTATATATGGCAAAAATATCCTTCAGGAATGAAGGGAAATAAAGACAATCTCAGAAAAACTAAGAGAATTTGTTGCTAGCAAAGTTACCCTGAAAGGATGACTTAAAAAGTTCTCTAAATAGAAAGGAAATGAAAGCTGAAGGCTGGGACTTCAGAAAGGAAACAGAACATTGGAATAGGTAAAATTGTAAGTATAATAAGACTATTATACAATGCATGAGTTTCATTAAGTCATATTTGCTGGTTGAAGCAAAATTTATCATACCATCTGCTGTGATGTTCCATGTTACAGAGAGAAAACACTTAAGAAAATTACATTTCAAAAGAGAGAGGGCAAGACTTCCCTGGTGGTGCAGTAGTTAAGAATCCACCTGCCAATGCAGGGGACTAGGGTTCGATCCCTGGTCCAGGAAGATCCCACATGCCGCGGAGCAACTAAGCCCATGCACCACAACTACAGAGCCTGCACTCTAGAGCCTGCGAGCCACAACTACTGAGCCCACGTGCTGCAACTACTGAAGCCCGCACACCTAGAGCCCGTGCTCTGCAACAAGAGAAGCCACAGCAATGAGAAATCAGCACACTGCAACGAAGAGTAGCCCCTGCTCTCCGCAGCTAGAGCAAACCCACGCACAACAAACACCCAACACAGCCAAAAATAAATTTTTTAAAAAAAAGAGAGGACAAAAAGACCTAAATGAAAGTAAAGGTCTGCACTTCACTCGAAGTGGTAAAACATCCATACTAGAAGATGGTGATAAATTACATATATGAATATTCCAATCCCCAGAGCCACCACTAAGAAATCTACAAAGAGACACACTTAAAAACACTACAAATCGGGCTCCCCTGGTGGCGCAGTGGTTGCGCGTCCGCCTGCCGATGCAGGGGAACCGAGTTCGCGCCCCGGTCTGGAAGGATCCCACATGCCGCGGAGCGGCTGGGCCCGTGAGCCATGGCCGCTGAGCCTGCGCGTCCGGAGCCTGTGCTCCGCGACGGGAGAGGCCACAACAGAGGGAGGCCCGCATACCACAAAAAAAAAAAAAAAAAAAAAACACTACAAATCAAGATGGAATCCAAAAAATATATCCAGATAACCCATAGGGTTATGGGTTATAGGGAGGTAAGAAACAAGAAACAGAGAAATGAGAAAGAGGAAACAAACAAAAACTAATAATAATAAAACAGCACACTTAAGCTCTAACATATCAATAATTACCTTAAGTGTAAATAGTCTAAATACACCAATTAAAAAGAGACAGGCAGAGTAGAGTGTTTTTAATGATCTAGCAATACACTGTCCACAAAAAAAAAAAATCACTTTAAATACAACAGGTAAAGTGAAAGTATGAAAAAAAACCATGTAAATATTCATTTTTTTGAAAAGGAAGCGTAGCAATATTACTATTGATAAAGTAGACCTCAGAACAAGCAAAGTTACTAGTAATTTTAGCAAGACCAAAAGAGATACTACATAATGATAAAGGGAACAACCCACCAGAAGACATGACAATCCTAAATATGTACACAACAAATGACAGAACCTCAAAGTACAAGAAGCAAAAACTGATAAAAGGAAAACAGACAAATCCACAATTATAGTTGGAAACTTGGCAACGCCACACTCTCAGCAATTGACAGAACTACCTGACAGAAAATCAGCAAGGATATAGAAGAACTGGACAATACAATACAATCAACCAATAAGATCTAACTCTCATGTATATTAAAACTCTATCCAACAACATACACATTACCCATGGAACAGTTATCAAGACAGACCATATCCTGGATCATAAAACAGATGTCAACTAAGAGAATGAAAATTAGAGTAAATTCCCTAATCATAAAGGAATCAAGCTAAAAATCAGTTGACAGTGAAAACAGGAAAATCGCCAAATCTCCAAATACTTATTTAGAAACTGAGTAACATACTACTAAATACTCCATGGATCAAAGAGGAAACCTGAAGAGGAAACTTAAAAAGACATAAAACTGAATGAAAATACAACATATAAGAATATGTAGTATACAACTGAAGTAGTATTGAAATGAAAACTTATAGCACTAAAGCTGTACATCAGAAAAGAAGAAAGGTCTCAAATCAATAATCCAAAAGACATGAATAGACATTTTACCAAAGAGGCTATTCAGATGGAAAATAAGGACATGAAGGATATTCAACATCACTAGCCTTTAGGGAATTGCAAAATAAAACCACAATGAGCTATCACTACACACCTATCAGAATGTGGAAAATAAAACACAGTAATAACACCAAAGGCTGGCAAAGGTGCAACAAAGCTAGAACACTGGTGGGAACTGCTGATGGGAATGTAAAATCGTAGAGCTGCTCTGGAAAATACTTTGGCATTTTTTTAATAAGACTAAACAAGCAACTATCAGCAACTGTACTCTCGGGCATTTATCCCAGAGAAAACTTATGTTCACAAAAACACCTGTACACAAATGTTCATAGCAGCTTTATCTGCAATAGCCAAAGACTAAAAATAACTCAAGACATCCTTCAATGGGTAAATGGTTAAAGAAACTGTGGTACATCAATAACATGGAATAACACTCAGCAATAAAAAGGAACAAACTATACATACAACAACTTGGATTAATCTCCAGGGAGTTCTGCTGAGTGAAAAATCATAATCCCAAAAGGATACATACTGTTGATCCTATTTATATAACATTCTTCAAATGACAAAACTATAGAAACGGAGAACAGATTAGTGCTTACTAGGGGTTAGGAACTGGGCGGGGGGCGGCGGGGGGGCGGTGAATATGGCTATGAAGGACAACATGATGGATACTTGTGGTGATGAACAGGTCTGTACCTTCACTGTATCAATGTCAATATCCTGCTCATGATATTGTACTAGATCTGTTATTACTTACAACTGCAAGGTGAATCTACAATTATTTCAACATAAAGTCAATTTTTTAAAAAGCCAATAGAGAAAAATTTCCACTTACAGAAATGTATTCATGATGGCCAATCTGTCACGTGTTTGTCCACTTCTGTAAGGACAACGAAGTCCAACAAAACAAAGCAAGAGCCAAAAAACATACATCAGATTAGTAAGGACTCCATCTTTTCCTTCAGATTTTCAGGACCCAGCTACCTCTTTTCACAGAATCATGACTATTAAAGGGTTGGATAATCTTTACAGATAACTTAACAGTAAATGTTATCCTTTGATATCTGAATGCTGTCTACAACATCCTGGCCAAGTAGTGTCAATCAGCAAACTTGAACATCTTCAATGACAGAAGACCCACTTCATTTATCTATCCATTTATAGATAAATACTTTCAAAAAGTGTTACAAAAAATGTTTCTCCTTAAGAGTTATACCCTGAATCTAACTTACAAACTCCAAGTCTATCTTTTTAACTGACAGGCTTACAATAAAAATATAATCATAATATACTCATACACATATACACACACAGAGAGAGCAAAATTCAACAATAAAAGTTGACATTCAATAGATCAGAAAATGCCTCAATGCCAATTCTTGCTACTTTAAGGGAAACTGAGGGGCCTTACTCATCCTTGTAACACACAAATGCCCAGTACCTAATAGTACGTATCTAATATGACATTTCTTACCAATTCACATCTAAGAATTCATTTAGCCCTGCCATGAGTTCCTAGGAAACAGGTAAATACACACTGATTATACCAATCTTCTAGAATTAGAAACATCAGATCTGACCTAAGAAATAACTACCCCAACTATAAGAAACAAATAATGTGAAGAAGTCAAAACACTAACCATTAATAAATAAGGCCAACTTTCAAATCAAAGACTAACTGAATAATTTATCATGTGAGACTAACAAAACCATACAACTCTCAGTTCCATTATGTGCCTGCATTCATTTCTGGTCTTGAAGCCTTGAGGCTGAAATCAAAGAAAATTACAATCCAGAACTGTGCCCTCCTTCTGAGTCAAAATCTTTAAGAAATGAGTCAATCCTAAAAATTCAAATGAACCACCACCTAGAATTCTGATGCTAGACAGTCACTTTGGAAATTCTTAATCCCTAGCTGTTCACCTTAACAGACGGTGAAACTGGGGACCATAAGAATTAAGCAACTTCACAAAGTAGGCAGCAGACTCAAACACCAGTCTTCAGTCTTCTGATCCACTGTTCTTCCCAGTATATCACACAGCCTCCCAATCAAGCCAGCATTTTGAGCACCCAGGCTGAGGAACAATTCTAAAGCCTATGAGTATGTGCTTACACCTATTTTTCCAGTTAGAGCAATAAGTTCTCTAGGGATCAGTCCACATTCTCTTCCCCCAGCACCCTTATAATCAATAGAGGAGAACTGGAGAGAATATGTGACGTGGTCACAGAACACCACAAAACTGTGTGGTAAAATCCATACCATCTATACCTAACCAATCCAGTGGTACTAAAGCTTTTCTTTCGTCTCAACACACTCCTACTGTTAACACCTCTACCCAAGAATAAAGTAAATTAAACTAACTGAAAATACTGGAGTCCACAGTTGGGCTTCAAAGGGAACCAAACACTCCCCAAAATCATATACAAAATGTATACAGCTACACTGACCCTCAAACGGTTAATAACCTCAAAAAACTAACGTACCATTGTTCTAACTCCACCGCCAGTCAATCTATAATGAAAATAAAGATATTCTGCTATAAGTTAGTAACACACTAGGCCCTGTACTGTTTATGACTAATCAAGAATACAAGTTTACCTATGTTTCCTTTTAAATAATAAAAACTAAGAATAAGTCAAGAAGGTGAATGACTCCTGGAAATATAAGCTATTAAGTAGTATAAACTATGGCTACTTCTTTAAACATTCAGGGAAGTAAAAATTTAATTTAAAGTATTCACGGAGACTGATAATCAGTCACACCAATAAAACCAAAATGTGAAGGCAAATTTTGCCACTTATTCCAACTGACAGTTCACGGCATATAAAATTAAGCAACTGCTATCTTAGTAAAACACATGTGAACATACTTTCAATTAAAACTTTTGCATGTTGAAGAATTTCTACCTTTTATACCCTATATAAAAGGAGTAACAGGGCTTCCCTGGTGGCGCAGTGGTTGAGAGTCCGCCTGCCGATGCAGGGGACACGGGTTCGTGCCCCGGTCCAGGAAGATCCCACATGCCGCGGAGCGGCTGGGCCCGTGAGCCATGGCCACTAAGCCTGCACGTCCGGAGACTGTGCTCTGCAACGGGAGAGGCCACAACAGTGAGAGGCCCGCGTACCGCAAAAAAGAAAAAAAAAAAGGAGTAACAGAACCTCAAAATCAAAATAACTTCATCACCCAAACCGATCGCCTCACCAACATCTCACTACTTGAATGAAAGAACTCTCAAACCCAAGACAATTCTATATAAAAACAAGTAATATTTTCATATGGCAAGCAGCAAAATTAAAGCATTTTAACAACTTGTATACAGTATCTCATTTGTGTGGGAAAAAAAAATACAACAGAACATACAGGTGTTGAAATATGAAGTTACCCAACAAATCTGTAATCAATGGCTGCCTGAGAATAGGAACTAAATAACTGGGAGATGGTGTGGAAGAGAGATTTTCTTTTTACTGCAACATCCTTTATGTACCTTCTCAATTTTGTACTCTGCACAAGTATACCTATTCAGAAAAGCTGCATGAAGGTATTTCAAAAGAAAGATAGGATCATGGCTGCAATTAGAATGGTGGCAGTGAGGATGGAGAAAAACAAATGGATTTGAAATGTAAGATGTAGAAACGTCAAGATATGGTGACTGTTAGGATGTGATAAGTTAAGAAAAAGAGGAGTTAAAAATGACTCTAAGGTTTCTGGCAAGGGTAGTGGTAAGCACTATTTACTAAGACAAGGAACATCAAAGACAATCATAAATTCAGCTTGCATAAGTTCAGTTTAAGATGCCTTCAAGATACCCAGGTAATCAAGTGGCAGTCAAGTATACATGCAACTTGGGAGCAGACAGAGTAAAAAAGATCTAGAACAGAATCTCCTTGCAAAGGAGACTGAGATGTGGTCAGAGATGCAGAAAGAAAGCCAAAGTAGTCAGATGTTAGGAAAGTCAGGGAAAGGTGTTTTCAAGAGATCTCAAATCTGCCTCTATCTCCCCCCTCATTCCTCAACTACAGCCTCACTTTAAAAACTGTATTTTCCAAGATGATAACATATATCTTGTACTGAGCACCTTCCACACCAGGCCCAATGCCAGGCACTTTACATATCTTTTTTCCCTAACACAAAATGCAATAGCCTGCCAGAAATCTATTACCACTTCCATTTTACAGATGAGAAAACTGAGCCTCTGAAAGATGAAATAATTTGCCCAAAGATCATATATCTAGTAAGTGGCAGAAGCAGAATTCTACTCTAAAATCCATGCAGTGCTATCTATCCATCAGTACTTCACAACTAGGTTCCTTTCCCCTCCACTTTATCCCTCACTGTAGCCAATAATAGTCCCAGAAAATCTACTTCTGGTCATGTCACTTCCCCTGATTAGAGAGTTGAGTTCAATGACTCCCCAAAACCTCCTATGGCCTACAGTGATGGGGGACTTCACATGCTCAGTTACCTCCTCCCAATCCCACTAAGACACCCTACCCTCTCTCTGTCCACACTAAATTATTCACAATTCCTCAAACACCCTTTAACTTCATACCTCCAACTCTTTTTTTTTCTTCTTTTTTCTCTTGCTCAACTTCTATTTGTGTTTGATAACCACGGCCAAAATGTCATTACATTTGTGTGCAGTTTCTCTTACCCACTTCTCCAGTCTAAACTAACTGCTCCAAAATGTTGGGAATTTGTGTGGATAGCTTAAATTACCCGTAATCAAAACTTTTAAATGTTTTAATTGCTCCATCATTTGAGAGCTCATAGCACTTTGCATATACCTTGATTATGGTACTTACTACATCATATGGTCACTCCGTCTGTCCATCTCTCTCCACAGACTGCAGGGGCAGAGGCCAAGTATTACTTGTTGCCCCAGGACTTGGCACAGTCCCTCACTCACAGCAGTTCAGCAAACATCTCACAAATCAATCAAGCAAAGTAAAAGCTTTTCTACTTCTCATTCTGACACCTGAAATTCAAAAACCTAAAACATTTAACTATTGTATCTTAAAAACAAATTTTCCGGGCTTCCCTGGTGGCGCAGTGGTTAAGAATCCACCTGCCAATGCAGGGGGCACGTTCGAGCCCTGGTCTGGGAAGATCCCACATGCCACGGAGCAACTAAGCCCATGCGCCACAACTACTGAGCCTGCACTCTAGAGCCCGTGCTCCACAACAAGAGAAGCCACCGCAATGAGAAGCCCACGCACCGCAATGAAGAGTAGCCCCCACTCTCCGCAACTAGAGAAAGCCCGCGCACAGCAACGAAGACCCAACGCAGCCAAAAATAAATAAAATTTTTTTAATAAAATAAATTTTCCCTAAATATATAAACTATCCAAACAGACTCAAGCAACTAAGATTCATTCTTAGGAAAAATTCTCTCTTCTGACACATATTATGTAATATTCTATTACAGAATTCTACCACAATATTAAAATACAAACTCACTCACATATATTCAGCTAAATATCTGTTTTCTACTCATTTCCCAAGCAACTAATTCTTAGCTTCCAAATGGCAAAAAAAAAAAATCAAGGCCCATGGATATTTGATATTAAGAACTTATTTTATGTGTAATAAAGGCACTGTGGCTATGTTTCAGAGACAAACTGAAATATCTATGGATTAAATGATGTGACTGATATCTGAGATTTCCTTCACAATAATGGCAGCGAGGGGCAAAATACAGATGAAACAAGACTGGTTACGAGTTGAAAATTGTTGAAGCTGGGTAATGACTGGTGAGGGTTGGTTGCTTGATTTTCTCTGCTTTTGAAAATGTTGGAAATTTTCCCTAATACACTGTTTTTTTAAAAAGAGAAAGATCTAACAAACATAATGTAATAGATCTAGTCTAAAAAAATCCTTTATCTAAAAAGGTTTCTTCCACTGTTCTAAAGTAAAATAAATTAGATGACCTCATATAATACTCTAAACTATAACAAAGCCCAACCTTCTTCCTGAGAATAAACTTAGCAGTAGCATCTTTTATTTACTCTAACACAGACAAAATACTACCACAGACAAAACCACAAAAAGAATACAAGAACACATTCACAACAGAATGATGTCAGTCTTAGCAATGTAGAGAAGTACAGAAAAGATATAATAAAAGGAAGAAATAGGTAAGAGAAAATAAACAAAACCTTATACAAGAAAAGTGGCAAACGGCCATAACTTGGCTGAGAAACCTAAAACTATCTAAATAAGAGATTACTCCCACCCTTCCAGGTTACAGTTTTTAATTAGGTCCCAAATGTAAGCCCGGGCCAACTCAGGCCCAAAAATAAAGTCATCAATGAAACAGATGCTAAAGACCAAAATGAAGAATGAGTACAGCAACTATAACAAAGCCATGTAAATAAAATGCAAAGAAACAGGACCAGGGTGAGGGCAGCAAAAAGAAAAAAAGAAAGAAATAGGACCAAATAGGGTACACACCTCTACTTCATTTACCCCTCTCCCCACTGAAGGACCATCAAGACGAGAAGTATCCCAACTTGACAACAAGGTATTCACAGGTATCTCTAACTACACACCGTAGTATAAAATCCATCTTTAATCAACCAAAACATAATTCTGGCATACTCACTATCAGTGTGCTTATTTTATTATTTTTAAGGTAATGCATGTCTACGGTTAAAATAACAACAACAACAAAAGCCCACAGTGGTACAGAAATCTGTTTAAAATCTCCCCTCCTGGGGCTTCCCTGGTGGCGCAGTGGTTAAGAATCCGCCTGCCAATGCAGGGGACACGGGTTTGAGCCCTAGTCCGGGAAGATCTCACATGCCGCAGAGCAACTGGGCCCGTGCGCCACAACTGCTGAGCCTGCGCTCTAGAGCCCGCAAGCAACAACTACTGGGCCTGCGTGCCACAACTACTGAAGCCCGCATGCCTAGAGCCCGTGCTCCACAACAAGAGAAACCATTGCAATGAGAAGCCAGCACACCACAATGAAGAGCAGCCCCCGCTCATCACAACTAGAGAAAGCCCACGTGCAGCAAGGAAGACCCAAAACAGCCAAAATAAATAAATCAAATAAATCAAAATTTAAAAAATAATAAAATCTCCCCTCCTCCTCACCCTAGAGCCACTTTGTACTCCAAGATGATCATTATTCAAATACTTCTTAAGTATTCTTCTGAAACTTTGTCAAGAGAATTTCCTAAACTGACCCATGAACACTCAATTCAAGGATCTCAAGTTAGGAACTCATAACAAAGGTAAATATTACTACAAAATGAGATCAGAGAGGAACAGAACATACGGCAGATGATCCTTTGAACATATGCTAAAAGCTAAAATCTGATTTTAAATCAAGTGTTCCTAAACAAAATTAAAAGATTCCTTGCTGATAAAGAAGTCAAGAAACACCATCTCCAAGAAACACAATCAAGAAATAAGCCCCACCCTATTAACAAGAGACATTCTACTGAGGCCCAATCTAGGATAGAACTTTGAAACTCAATTTACAACTGCCCCAAGAGTAAACTAACTGTAAATGGGGATCCAAGAAAGCAAATAGTGTTTTTGCAAGAGCCATCAATGTCCTGCCCATCTCCAGCACTACCCATCTAGGGAAAGAAGGTGCAGATCACAAGAGTCCCCAGCATGAGGAGCTAAGAGCCGGGTCTTTCTTTCTCTCCTGGAGTCTGGCGTTCAAAGTGCATAATTTGTTGAAACATATGCCTAGATAAATGGAAAAGGCTATCTGTAAATTAAACTAGCCCAGAAGCCACTGTGCAATTATCTCACAAATGTGAATTCCCCCCCCCCCATTTAACTCATAATACAAAAACTGAATGAAATAATTGAGTTTTAAATGTCTGACACAGAATGTTACATAATATAAATTCTCATTAAATGTTTTAAGAAAAAAATTAAATGAAATATACATCAGGATACAGTGAGTCTCATGTGCTTTCATTAATTTTAACCTAGCAACTATCAGTTAACTTTTGAAGTTAATTCCAATAATCTAAAATCCAGGAGCTGTTAGTTAACTTTTGAAATTCCCAAATCAGGAATGCACAGTCCAGAATAGTTAAATCTAAAAATGAGAGACATGAGGAAGACAGGAGCCATGACATCACTCTATAAAGGCAATGGTTCTCCTGCCTTTACTTCAGTCAGGAGAATGTGTTAGGTAGCATAAGGAGTGTCAGAAATAAGTTTTCATCAGTGAAATAAACGATGTCCAAGTTAATGTGGCTTGGCTAGAAATACTGTAAAAGTGTCTCCACCTCTGCAAGAACAGGGTCTAAGAATCAGCAAATCCAGGATCCCAATACTCTCCAGAGTACATACATACTCTAAGAGTCCCATTCAGCCCTGTGTTCCACCACTGATCAGGTGATTCTGGGGCTAATGCCTACTGCTGCTAACATATTGCTACATGTGCCTCCAAAGCACCTTTCCAGCAAGGTCCTTGATAGACTACCTACAAGGACAAAGAGCTGGGACTTCCGTCGTCAAGCTTCACCAACAGGTTCCTGTCACTGCTTCTGTGCATGCTTGCTAATCAATGTTTTTATGGGTGGCAAAAAAAGAAAGAGCCATTCCAACTTGTAAATTGTTAAATTGACCTTTATCATAAGCTTTCAGGATACTTCACACTTTTCTTCTGCCACTGATGTTTTTGTGATAGTCATCCTTATACTTATATCTCACCCTTTTAGGGAACTGTTAAGTTTTCAGTGCAGACAAGGGATCTCTATGTTATCTTCATATTCCCTGCATAGAAGACTTGCATTCAGTGTACTCAAACATTTGTTGCTCTAATTTACTATCGACAAATTACAAACCAGTATACAAAACTGATACAATTATATGTGAAGCTTCAGTATGAGTACGTAAGACTGTCAGTTATATATTCATTAAATAAACTCCATTAATTAACTAGTCTACAAATACATATGGATCTTAAATAACCTAACCACCATTTCAATTCTTAGACAATCTAGTGGTGTTTTGGTAACATAAATTAGTTCTCTGGATACATTTTAAAAATATTAATAATGCAGTCACTAACATCAATTTCAAAGAGCTCAAAGCATCAAAATGAGTTTCAAAGTAAAATAAACTTAACCAAAAAAAACCTTTTCAAATCTGCAAAATAATACTGGTATTACATAAATAAAAACTAAATGTTACATAATCAAGTCAGAAAAAGATATTTTTACTCTGTAGCTAGCCAAGCACTGAACCTTGACCTTGGTTCAAAGTGCATGGCCCACCATTCCACTTTACCATCTACATCACAGCAACTCACCTCGCACGCAGTTTTTCTTAACAACCTGAAATATATAGAAGTGGCAGCCAAATGTTCCCTAGTCATTTCAATTTGTAACCGAGTCTACGGAAAGAGTTATTGGGGCGGGGGGGGGGGGGGGGGGGGGGGGGGTGCTGTTCAGAGCTTAAAAAGCGCATGTTTATATATTCCTACAATTCTAATGTGTGGCCAGATAAGCAAGCATTTTCTATAATCTCTTACTATAGCTTTATTACCAGGAATGTATCAAAATCTTAGGAAATGTATAGTAACTGCATGAGACTTTGTCCGGGTAAATAATAATGACTATAATTGTTTACAAGACAACTTTCCAAACTAGAAAATACTTTTTAAGATGCATCATATTAAAGACCTAATTTTCAAACAAAAAAGTATGACATTATTCTGTGGTTACTTTTGTAACCCAAACACTAATCTCCTTTAGCACTGGAAATGAATATATTCCTTTAAGTGCCAGCAAACAAAACACACACATAATATAGCATAATTTTAAACATAAACATCCAAATATTATAGTATAAAAAAGCCACCTCTACAACTAACCTAATAATTTTCCCTTACCATCTACATGCAAGCGAACCAAATTTAGGAAAATACATGCTTTAAAGGACCTTAAACTACTTCCACTGCCTCCAAAATTTTAAATTCCAACTATTTTCATACTAATTATCTCCTAGGAAAAAAAGCACATACATTTTATTTTTTTTAGACACATACATTTTAAAATGGTAAACAATCCATAACTACTTCTAGGTATTCTACATAATCTTTCTATTGATTAAAAGAATTACAAAAGAAAAAAAATCCCAATAAGAGCATTTAATACAAACTTAAAAATGATATAGATACTTCAAAGTGAACAACTATGTATTTTAGCAATAGTTCCCTGACAAAACATTCCCCAACCCTTTAACATTATATAACTACTATAAATACATATAGTATTACTATATTCATGCTATATATTACTATATATTATTTTTTAACTCAAATCCTTATTAACTGAAAACAAGATTCATCAAAAAGATTTTCAAAAATATCCTAAAAGTGTCACCATAGTTAATTTCTGTTAAAATGTTTCACTTCTTAATTACTTTTCAGTAACTCCACTATAATTAAAAAAATAAGAATCCTGAATTATGTTACCAAAAGATGGTCAGCATTAGTTTAAAGAGAAAAGTAATCAAGATCAGCTATATTTCAAGAACTCTGATTAAGCAACCACTTGCTGTTTACAATCGTTTAAAAATATTTTAAAGGTATTACTGCAGAATAATATACTGTATTACTAATTTCTTTTTCATCCAAAACCCCAAGCACTGTATATCAAAGGGCAATCATTCAAACAAAAATTCTTTCAATGACTCCAATATAAATTAATCTCACAAATGCATTCAGAGACTAAGAGAAATCAGCAGTATAGACAAAGTATTCTCACCTAGAAAAGGTACATACGAGTTTAGGGGCAAGTAAGAGATAAGTTATTATTAAATGTCTTAAACTTCCCAAATCTTTTAAGTCAGGAGTTAACCTTTTTTAAAACCTACTAATTTAAATTTAAAAACTGGAAAGAAGATCCAATAATATATAGGAATAAGAATTTTTGAAAGCAAGTAGTAATAGCTAAATTTCTGTCAAAAAAAAGTTATACAAGGTGCAGACTAAATTTGTTGGGGGGTCGGGGTGGGGGGGGGTGATAATGAGAAAAATCATCGATAAAAAGAGAATCCTGGGAGTTATTTAATTCCAGTATCTGCTCTTAGGTAAGTAGCCAGAACCTACCCCAACAAAGAAAAGCCAACTCTTATTTTTAAGACTTTCAGACAATAAGAATTCTGAAACTAACACAGCTCAACATTCCACAAAAAACATACTGTTTACCAGGGCTGTGCAAAAGATGGATGACACTAAATAATTCAATACTTCCTATAGCAGGACTCAGCTCCTTCATTCTATTCAGAATCCAATTCAAACACATGGTGCGAGGTTATATAATATCAAGCTTTACATTACACATTTCACTGGTATGTTCGAGCTCACAAGGACGCAACCATGAATTGCATGCGGTTGCAAGCACATTCTCTAGAATGTTTTATTTTAATGTTAAGGCTAAGAAGCCTTGACCTAAATAGGTAGGACCTCACAAGCATGGGGTCTGAAGTAATGAAGAACCTTTTTTCTTTAGTTCCACAAAACACTTAGTAATCAAATTACCCAGTATTTTATGAAGCCTTCATTCTTCCACAAAACATAATGAAGCTTCGCAAGTTTCTCATTTATAAGATGTTGCTGGATTCAAACATCAAGAAAGTAATGCACTTGCACAAAAAAATACCTGAAAATGTTCAGTTCTTTTACAATTTAAACTCAATAGTGCATAATAACTGCAGGGTTCAATATTACAATCTGAAATACAATGTTAAGCACAATCCACTGTGAATCCATCTAAATACAAGCATTCTGAAACATGAAATCAACTAGCATCTTACACATTATCCACGTAAAACATCAGATTCCATTTATTTCTTCATTACCATAATCAAAAGCCGTAGCCTTGGCCAAACTTTTCCAAATGTATTATCTTTGCAAACAATTTTACCAACCTCCTACTAGATCGGCAATAATCACTCCAAAATAAAATAATTCTCCTTAAATTTAAATATTTTGCTTAGTCTTTTAGAATGACAACTCTGACAGTAGTGAAGTATTTTTAAATAAAATATTTTAAATACTCAGGTTGATAAAAAATTTCAAGGCTTAGGTCATTTATACTTAAATCATTTCAGAGCTAGTCGCTATTCATTTTTCCAGCAATAATTTTAATGAAGCCAATTAATACTCACATAGTCAAAGTTTAATTCAACTTTTCTCTATGGGTCAAAGGGACTGGGCTTACTGAAAAGGATTATTTCAGTTTAGCTTTCTAGTCATTATTTGTATTCGAAACCCCTTACACTTTAGTTATTTTGAAACAAAAACATAAGTGTAATTACAGATAAAAGGAATTAGTGACTCTCCTAAACCAAACTACAGACAAAAATTAGGGACAACTACATTTTTTTTTAATCAACTTCAGAATAAAATGCAAGGCTTTAGTCATTTCAAACTTCCTTCTCAATTGCAACAATAAAGCTACGTGTCAAATGCAAAGCCACTGATTTCAGCTAGAAAAGCAAATGTCTAATGGATGCAACACCTATCCCAGCACACTCCAAGTTTCACGGTCCCAATTAAGAAGCAAGCATACAAATATCATTTCGATCAGATTTTGGTCAAGAGACACAAACTGATGCAGACAGTTCGAGACTCCAGTGCCTTTGTTCAATAGCTTACGGATGGGTAACTAAATGTGCCACAGGTTGATAAGCATTTACCAGGCTTATGAATGCTGCTTCCAAGCTTGAGAAAGGTACAAGAACTCTAGATGCAAATAATCTTGGATAATTTTTATTAAACATCACCGAGCTACACACTCCGAAGGAGAGGCCTATTCATCGCTACTATTTATTTCCATGTTTACCTCTCCTCCCTCCCCCAAACCCCCCCCTTCACTTTCTCCTCCCACCCTGTCCCGCCATCTTGGGCCGACAGGAGCAGCCATTACTTAACTAAATGACAGTGCCAACAACTTTCCACACAAATAAACTGAAACTGCACCCCGAATTCCCCCCTGGCCTCCCCTGCCAGACACGCAGGAAACGAGGCTCCAAGAAGAAAACACATTCACAAGTAACTGCAGGATTTCTATGGCCGAAAGACCCAAAAAGTAAACAAGTCACCTAACTTCAGGTAAAACACCATACCCCTCGAGATGCATGTCAACAGACCCATGCAAACTCTTCACCGCCCTAAACTACGTGCAACTTCCCCCTTCTGGGAGCGGGGACACAAGAAAGCCCCAAACGTTGGGTTAACAGTAGACTTCCCGAACAGCCTGCCTGGAGGAAAAGAATAAAAACCAAGGGAGGCAAGTAAGTCGGAAATGCGGGGAAATCTGCACACATTTACAAGCCCTCGACCCTAAACAGGCACCTCGGAGCGATCATCGGTCGCCCCTCCCAAAGCCGTAAAATAACAGGCAGTTTTGTCGACCCAGTTGAGCTCGGCCCCAAAGCGCTGCCGTCTCTGTTCCTCCAGCTACGAGAGGAGAGGGCGATTTCGCAAGGGAGCGAGAGAGGGATCCGGGGGTGTGTGTGTGGGGCGCGGGGGGGGGGGGGAGCAGAAGCAGGAAATAGTTTTCCGGAAGCCCCTCGGCCCTCGTTCGCGGCCACAATGAGCGCCGGCCGGGCCGCGGGGTTCGGGGCGAGCGGGGCGCCGGCCGGGGAGACCGTGTCCGCGCTCCGGCCCGCAGCTGCCTTACCTTGCCCAGCAGGGCCTTCGTCCTGGCGCCATCTTCATGAAACCTCACGAAACCGAAGAGGCGGCTGTGGAGAGAGACACATGCGGCTCGTTAAAGGTCCGACAGCACCACCGACCCATCCCTGCCCGAGCCCGAGGCCCCAGCGGCGGCTACGGCACCGAGAGCGCCAAGCCAAGGTGCTCGCCCCGCCGCCGCCAGAGGCGAGCCGCGCTCCGGCCTCCCCGGAGAGCGGCGCCAACCCGTCCGGAGCCGACCGGGCGGGTGAGGCGGCCCGTACCTGTCCAGTCCGCCGAGCGCCTCCCTCTCCTCGGCTGTCAGGCTCGGGGACGCCTCCTCGCTCTCGCCGCTCGCTTTTCCCGCCGCCATTTTCTTTTCCTCATCACCGAAAGCGGCGGCGGCGGCGGCAGCGGCGGCGGTAGCGAGCGACACTCCGCAGGATTTCATGGAAACGCAGCGAATTCACAACTCCGACGCCGACACCTCCCCCCGGGCCGGGGCCCACAACGACGCCCCCAATCTCCGCGCGGGACCGGCACACCAACTTTATCGCCGCCTCCTCCTCCGCCGCAGGCGGCAGCGACTAAAAATCCCAACGCGGCGGCGGTGAAGGCGGCGGCGGCAGGGGCTGCGGAGCCCCCGAGTCGGCAGCGGCGGCGGCTCGGCTTGTAGGGTCACATCGCGGGAGCGAGCGAGGGGCAGCCACAGGCGGAGATGGCGGGAACGGCCGGAGCGTGCGGGGTTGAGGGACGCGGGGGGGATTCGTTGGAGACACAAACTTCCCCGGCACCAGCACAAAGTTGTTGTAATTGTGTCACACAGCGAACCCCACGCCGCCGCCGTGACCCCCCCTCCCCACCCGGCCGGCGCCGCCAATCAGCGTGGCCCACTCGCTTCACGTGACCTTTGTTGACTCACGTCAGCCGTGGCTCCACTCAACTTGCTAGCTGCCCGAGCCCCGCCCACCGAGGCCCCACACCGACAGGGAGCGGGACGCACGCCAATTCTGGCCGGTGGTTGGCTGCTGGGCCCGTCCGTCCGAGGGAAGGGTTTGTCACCGAGAGGGAGCAGCCGATTAGGTTGTGCCAGTTAAATACACTGGGGCAGAGAATGGAGGGTCCGGGCCGTGTCACCTCGGGAGCCGCGGCGGGCTCGGGAGGGGGAGGGGAGCGGTGGGGAAGGGCGAGGTCCGGCACCGCCCGCGGCGGGCGCGAGCAGTGAGCGAGGACGCCATGGACTGCCTTTGCCTGCCCGGGAGCTCGGTGGTGGGCCCAGACCGCGGCTCCGGCATCCTGCGCTTCGGGGGTCCCGGGCCCCGGAGGGCCTGATAAGGGTCGCGTCGCCGGGAGGCGGCGCACGGCCCCTGACCTCCGCCCTCCGAAGAAGGCGCACACTTTTGACACCGCTGGAAGTAATGGCCTCCGCGAGGAGCGCGCTCGGGCAGCGGCTGCTGGCCCCCTGCTCCGCGGCTCTGGCGCCGCCCTAGGCCAGGCGTGCGCTCCCGGCCCCGATCCCGTCGCTCGCACCGCAAGTGAAGGGGGAAAGGTCCCCTGACCCCCTGCCGGAGGGAATGAAGAGTCACCCACGGGGGTCTGGCTCGCTGACCATAACTCCCCACCGCCAAAGGTCTGTTGGCGGCACTTTGGGTCCAAAGTTTCATGCTACCTGTGTTTCATCAGTAGTTCATTATAGTGTTGTAAGAAAAAGCAATGACGAAAAATTGTTAAGCGAGATCTCCAGGATGTTGGTTTCTACTGCTCTGATCTCAGTGGGGCCTTCATGGAAGAGCTCGGGCTGCTTGTAGACAGGCCTGAGAGAAAGCATAATTAAGATAGCGAAGCTTGCAGCCCAGAAAACCCTTTGCTACCTCCCACAACATGTCTTACGCAACAGTAACACTTTTTTGTTCTGACCGCGTCACAGATGCAAATAAAAGTCACTAGTCTGCCTTTCAATCCATAGTATAATTGGGAGAAAAAGAAAACATGCCTTCGGTCTATTACTCTGTTCAAAAGACAAATTTAATAAGATATGTCTCATATAACAGATCTGTTACAGGGCACACCTCCAGTCTTCAGGGATAGGAAAAAAATGAATGGACATACGAAGACAAGGTTTCCTTTATAGACATGGACTCTATATTTTCAATAATGTAACCAATAAACAAGGTATATTCAACTTGGATGTTAAACTATAAGGAAGACAATTCAGTGCTGACTCAGTAATCCTAGCAGTATTCAGTGAGAAGCTATGGAAATCCCAACTGATTTTGCACACAGTTTTAAATTGTTCCCCTGAGACTAGTAACTAGACTAACAAACTATAGTTTTGTATGGATTATATTTCAGGTTTAATTACTTTCTCTGAAACACCTCTTCCACTCGTTATGGTATTCCTTCCATTTTACTTGAATGGGTGAGTATACAGGGCTGAATATTTTTTGCAGCTAAATTAGCACATGCATTGTAAACTTTCTCACAACAGATGACCTTCAAAGCCCGGGAGATTTTGACACCACTATCTCCCCCCCACAAACCACCATACTCACACACACACACACACACACTTAGACTTGCACAAGCAGAGATAGAAATTCTGCCAGTATTTGGCAGTCTTCCTGGAGCTGGTGGTTCTCGACTCGGGCCGTTTGCAAGAATTATAAGGCTGCCCACCTCCAACCCCTCAAAACCTTTCTCACTACGTAATCATTACTAGGTAATAGCAGAATTGCATGGAGTGGATGCAATGTGTGGGGTCGAAGTCAGGCAGACCTGGATGCAAATTATTACTCTGCACAGGCTGTTTGTCCTTGGGAAAGTTACTTATCCTCTAAGCCAGAACTCTGTGTCTAGTCCAATTACAGTCCATCATGAAGCATGAGATAATTTTTATACAGTAACATAGTCCTTATATCACTGTGTAATTTTTTAGGTCTTGCATAGTTTATATCATATAAATGTATGTACAATAGGTATGTAGCCTCTAAGGTTTAGGTCCATCACTGGAGAGAGAAATGGTGAAGTGGGATAGATGATTTTACAACAATTAATTCTATGGAAAGTGAATCTGAAAACCCATATAGAAGGCAGAGCAGTTGAGCCAAAGGAGCATGAACTGTGGAATCATGCAGATCTAGGTTCGAATCCTAACTCTGCCACTTGATAGCTGGGTGACCTTCAACAAGTTAGTCTAATTTGAGCTTCAGTTCCCTCATCTGTGAAAAAGAGAAGATAAATCTTTTTAATACTTTACAACATTATTTTGAAGATTAAATGCTGTAAGGTAGGTAAAGTGCCAGACACATAATATTGAAAGACCTAAAAAAAAAAAAAAAAAAAAAAAGGAAGGTTTGAATTTCTAAAATCCTTTGTAGCTTTCCACAAGCTGGGTTCTAAATGTGTTGATTGTCAGTTTACCAATCACTTCCTCCTTATCCCTCCCCAACCTCCCTATAAGCCCAACACATAGGCAGTCCTAATATACTTTTTGTTTGTGCATATAACACCAACATTTCTACATCTCTCCTTTATTCTAAAATTAAACCTTATATCTCTTAGTACTGCTTCTTGTTTCATAATTATAACTTAATACACTAGGAGCTGGGGAGAATAATTTTAATTTACCAAGTTGATTTGACTAATATATGCAGAGATAAATCAATGTTTTAAAAATATATAAAATTTGTGTTACGCTGAGTCAAATTATGGACTAGTTAGTGCATCATTTGTAGCAACACTGTGTTAATACGTATGTAAGTACCATCAATTAATATCAGAGGAGAAGCCCACTCAATTATAGGAAAATAACTCCTTTTAAACAACTAAATAGTTAATCTGAACTATAGGAATATGTAGTTCATTTATATCGTTAGTGCCACATAACCTATGCATACAATAAAAAGTCACATAACAGAGTCATGATTTATCTAGTCTTATAAATAGAACTATACTTATCCTTTAAATCAGGATCAAAAATAAATTCAGCTCTTCCTGCACCTACAGGTGTCATAAAGATTATCCAACTCGTGTCCAAACACATTGATGACAAAAATAAATATAGGGTTAGAGTTGAGGGGAGTTAAGGAGCCAAGTACAGACAGACTTTCACCTGTTTCAAAAACTTCAGTTGTCAGAATAGTTTTGGGACTTGTTCTGGAAGAAGCCACACCCATCAGGAGCCTAGACTACCCTTACCAAGCTGTAGTGAGGCATCCCAAATCCTACCCCCCACCACCACACTGGGGAGCCTGGGCTTCCACCCCCACCCAGCAGTAATGAGGCATCACTCCTTCCTTCCTTGCTGAGGTGGTGTCAGAGGAGGCCTACTGGAGGTCAGAATTTTTACAATGCCCAGTGGTAACAAAGCCACCACTTCCGTGGTGTCAGTGGAAGCAATGTGGGGAACAGTAATGAGGCACTCCTACACCTCCAGACACGGTGGTATCAAGGGAGGCCTAGTGGGGAGCCAAAACTTTCATTCACACCCAGTGGTAACAAGGAGACCCTCCCCCTCCACCAGTGTCAATCAAGGTTGAGTGGGGAACTTGGACTTCCACTCCTACCTGGCAGTAACAACGCAGTGCTTTTCCTTCCCCAACAGAGTGATGTCAGAAGAGACGTGCTAAAACACAATATGTAGATGTATAATACCCACAATATCCAGGTTTCAATGAAAAATCACTCATACCAAGAACCAGGATAACCCCAACATTAATTAGACAAGACAATCAACAGATGTGAACACTAAGGTGAATCAGACGTTCACATTATCTGCCAAGGATTTTAAAGCAGTCATAAAAATGTTTCAATGGCAATTATGAATCCATTCCAAACAAATGAAAAACCAGAAAGTCTTAGCAGAGAAATGGGAAGTTTCAGCAAAGAAATAGAATATACAAAGAAGAAACAAATGGAAATTTTAGAACTGAAAAATATAATAACCACAATTTAAAACTCAATGTATGGGCTCATCATCAGAATGGAGGGGATAAAGGAAAGAGAGATCTTCAAGACAGAGCAATAGAAATTACCCAATCTGAACAACAGAGAGAAAATAGACTGGAAAAAACAAACAAACAACAACACCAAAAACAGAAACAAAAAAAACCAGAGCCGCAGAAATCTACGGGAAGATAACAAAAGATCTCACATCTGTGTCATCAGAGTCCCAGAAGGAGAGGAGAAATAGGTCAGTGCCCAAAAGGTATGCAAAGAAATAATGGCTGAAAACTTTCCAAGTTGACACAGTCCCTGTCCTGAACTCTTACTTGGAGAGTTGTACAAATAAATCTTATACTATAAAACAGAGTGATGAGTGCTATAAGCTTTACCCAAATTTCTGTGGATGCTCATAGATGACGCAACTTTATCAACCTAGAGGTACCAGATAAAGCTCCTAGAGAATAAAAGATGGATTGTTGGGAGCTAGAGGGTGGATACAGGGGTGGGTGTCTTCTCGGCAGAGGCAGCAACAGATCTGCAAAAGCACAGGTGCCTAAGAGTATGAGAGTTCTGGTAAATTCAAGAAGGTGAGCATGGCTGTGACCAAAAGGATAAGGAAAGAATTGGGAGTTGAAGTTGGAAAATTAGGCAGAACCATGAAGAGTCCAGTAAGGCTTACTAAAGAATCATACCAATGGTTATTGTGATTTTAGGCACAGAAATAGTAGGGTTGCTAGTGGTGTTAGTGCTGCTACTTTAAACAGATTTCCTTTCACCTGGGCTCAGCATCTGGCACCAAGCTCAAAGAATATTGACTAGCTGGCTGGTCTAGCCCCTTTGCTAGACCAGGGATCAGAAAACCCTAACCTACAGGCCAAATCCAGCATACCACCTATATTTGTACAGCCATTTCATCACACATTAAAATTACATGAAATTCAAATTTGGGTGTCCATAAATAAAGTTTTACTGGTACACAGTCATGCTCATTCATTTATGTATCATCTATGGCTACTTTCACAAAACAACACAGAGTTGAATAGTTGAAATAGAGAACGTATGTGGTGCTCTCCTCTCTTCACACTGCTGCTTAGTGCCCTACAAATCACAGTGATGCTGCAATAACTTGGCAGTGTTTCAAGTGCCACACATATAACACCATGACTTTTTTTTTATTACCAGTACATACCTATCATGTCAAAACCAGAAAAAAGAGAAAAAGGACTTCATATGTCATGCTTTTAATGCACAGTGGAGTGTGGACGATTTTGTTATCAAATTTGATAGCCAAGCATTTATTATGCAATAAGTACAGTTTTACTAAAAGAATACAATATATGTCAACATTATCAGATTCTACTCATCACAATATTCCCAACTGACAAGAAAGCAACAGTGAGAACAATTAGAGAATTTAAAACAGAATATTTCATCACAGCAGAATTTCTTCACAAAAATAAAAAATGAATATGAGGCTGCAACCAAAGTAATTTTCTGAGTGGCTCATTTCTTAGCCAAGTGAGAAAAGCTGTTTAATTAAATTGTGTTTGATTGCAACAGCCAAAGTAATGTGTCCAGAGAAAATAAATATAAGACTATTAGACTTTCAGCTAGAACAGTTGCTTGAAGAGTTGAGGACATTGGGAGCAGCATCAATAGTCAATTAAAAACCAAAACAATTAACTGAGTGGTTTTCCTTGGCTCTTTATGAGTTAACAGGTAATACTGAGTTGTTCATTTGAGGAGTAAAGGCCTTGTTTGAAATGACTGAAGAACTAGCTTCTGTGAATAGTCTGCATGGAACAACTACAGGGGGAAATATTTTCAAAGAAGCTGAAAAAGTACTGATTCCATACAACATGAAGAGGAAACTGCTAAGATGTGTTACAAGCGGTGGTAGTAAAATGTGTGTAAAACAGAAAAATGCTTATTTGAACAAACAACAAAGCTTATGAAAATGTAAGGTGTTTAAACTCTATGGCTATTTATTGTATTATTCATCAGTGATGACTTTGTGGTAATATTTGAACTTATCGTGTGTTACTGAACCAGTAGTGGCAATGGTAACTTCATTCATTCTCATGGCTTGAACCATCATCAGTTCTGTGAATTTTTATCAGAAGTAGAAGCTGAATATCCTGACTTGTTCTATCACACGGCAGTTCTTATTGTTTGATTGTGATTCTTTTCAGCTCCAGAGCAAAACTGAGAATTATTGAATGAGAAGAACAGCCTTCAACCACTATAATCAAACTATGAATGGCTTTGGAAATTAGCTTTTGTGGGAGACTTGATAATATGTCTCAATGAATTTCACCAATTACATGGTAAAACAACACTTATACATGAAACACACTTCAGTAAAATCATTTTGATGATGAGTAACGTTGCTTGAACTACAAGTAATGTCAAGCCACTTTATACACACTTCCATGCTATCAAAAGTTAAAATAAGAAGCATATTATCCATTCCTATAGAAATCTGCAGCATATGTATTTTCCAAGCTCAAACTACATTCCAAGCAGCACTTTTGAGACATCAATGCAAGTGCAAAGGAAATTTCTATATTTCAAAATTCATTTAACTGTGCAATTGAGGAGTTTCTACCTAACCATCAATTGAAAGTGATTAATCTGCAATGTAATGACATACTAAAATGCAAATATCAAGAGAAGAATCTAATAGAATTCTATAAATGCCTTCCATGCAATGAATATGCTCAATTAAAATCATATGCACATGGATTGATGTCAGTGTTTGGCAGTACCTATCTATATGGAAAGATATTTTCAAAAATGAAATACATAAAATCCCATTACAAATCAGCATTAACAGATGAACATTTGCAAACTAATCTGATGATAAGGAATACTAATTTTGAACCCTAATTAAGCAAAATGTATTCAAAAAACAAAGAATCCTATCCTCATTAGTAGACCTGTATTACCAAAAACTTCACTCAAGGGAATTCCCTGGCAGTGCAGTGGTTAGGACTGTACACTTCCTCTGCTGGGGGCCCGGGTTTGATCCCTGGTCAGGGAACTAAGATCCCGCAAGCTGCCTGATGAGGCCAAAAATAAAACTACACTCAAGTATTACTATTACATTATAAACATCAATAAAATATTTGTGGAAATTTGTTTCCTCTCTTGTTATATAGGTACATAACATCTCTAATTTTGCCTCTTGACCTGCAAGATCTGAAATATTTACTATCTGGTCCCATATAGAAAAAGTTTGCCAACCCCTGGCCTAGCTACCTGGTTCCATGAGGACATCCAGTTCAAAATGATATATTGCTTTTTGCCCCCAAATATATCCCGGCCTAACTTCTCCAAAACATTCCCTCAAATCTAGAAAAAACAGACAAGATTATTTCACAATATCAAAGACTAAAACTGACAGGTAACCTAAGGCTTGGATCTGGGTGAAATTGATGTTAATTATGAGGCAGATGGCCCTAAATGGCTGGATTAAGAAAATCCCAGTCATGAATTACCTTGGCTTCATTTCCTCAACACATTGACTGAAAAAGGTAGTAAGCCACTTATCTAAGGCCCACACCCTATCCCCTGATGACCCACTATCTGCCTCCCAACTCAGAGTCAGTATCTAAACCAACATGAGATGTCAATTTCTCTACTTTTCAAGGATGCTCAGCAGAAAACTGATCCCCACCCCTGCCTCCACTCCAAATCCTCTAGACCCCTCTATTCCCTGTTTATCTAGGCAGATAAACAAAACAAGTGGGCAGGAAATAGGAGAGGGATTGGGAGGAAAAGGGAGTAGACTTACATTTAATAAGGTGCAGTCCCCATAACCATGGCCAGCTTCATGGGTGTGCAACCTGTACAGTTGCGCAGGGCCCCATGATGATAAGAAGGGCCTCATGTTTGTTTAATGCTCTGTTGTCACTGTCTTGAAATTCTTAATTTTTGAACAAGGGTCCCCACAGTCTCATTTTGCATGTAAATTTCCCACAGATTATGTAGCCAGTCCTGCTCAAAACTTTAAGGAAAGGCCAGCTTCTTAAAGGTCCCAGAGAGAAGTCCTTGCTGGGAACTGTATTGTGCTATGTATCACATTAGTAAAGAAGAGATACAAAAGGTAAAGTCAGATTGTGTGTAGCCCTCCAGCTACAGACTTGAGATGGAGATTCTGTCACTACTTCCATAGGTGGGTCCCAGGCTAAGCAGCTCAATCACTTGTAGACAGATATTGAGCCCACAGAAAACCTTGTCTTATTTGAGGGTAAGAATAGTCAACCAAGGCTAGAGGAAGAGCACAGCATCCAGAAAAAAATGAATGAAATGAGAACTCTTCTTCACCGGGATAATCCAGGAGAAAATTTTAGAAACCTGTTAACATCCTTAAAGCTTCTGCAAAAAAGAAACAAAGAATGAAGGGGTGGGACTGATATGAAAATCCAACAGGATGAAATGAAAAGAGAGACACATAGTGTAAGGAAAATGAACAAGTACTCTAAAAAAGCAGGAACAAAATCAAACACAATGGAGACAGTAAAGAGGAAAATTCATCTGGCAGAAAATTGAAATTGGTGTCAAGAACAAAGCTAATGCTAAGATATTGAATGGAGTGTAAAAAGACAGCAATGGAATCAATAAGAGAGAAGAAGATAGCTGTGGAGGAAGAATGGATAGAATGGAGAACCAACATGTGGATAATTTGAATTCTTAAAAGAGGAACAAAGGCAAATGGAAGAGACATAATAAAAATAAAATAAAGCAGAAATTTCCTCTGTTGAAGAACAATGTATGTTGACCGAAAGAGCCTACTATGTTCTAGGCAAAGTCAATAAAAGGGGACTCACAATTGGGCACATCATGGCAAAAGTTTTAAGCTACAATATTAAAGTGTCTATAATTGTTCAGGCAAAAAAATGAGATCAGATTGCCCAGATAGAAACAAACATCAGTCTGTCTGACTTGTCATATCTAGAGTAGTATTCATCTGCATTGTTTTTCAGGTGTAAAGACGTCAGAAAAACACTCTGCTATTTAAGGGTTCATAAAATATATCGCCTTCTTGAAAAAATTTGTTTACGATATTTTTCAACCAACCAAGAGATGAAGTTAAAAAAAAAAAAAAAAGCTCAAGAGTGGGGAAGTCACAGAGGGGAGCCTTGTCAAGCCAAAACAGAAATGCATCTAAATAATTGCATCATACTTAATTATAATACTATATCTAAATATTTTTTCTCAAATAGAGTTCTGAATTTTTTTAAATAGGAAAAAAGTATGTGAATCTTAAAACCTGCGTTAACATTTTCATGGGTTAGAATGTGGAAGGAGGTAAAGATAAAATGTGCTAAGTTCTGTATCTCAAAAGCATGATTCAAACTATGCTGTTTTGGGACTTCCCTGGTGGTCCAGTGGTTAAGACTCCACCTTCCAATGCAGGGGAGGCAGGTTCGATCCCTGGTCGGGGAACTAAGGTCCCACATGCTGTGGGGCAACTAAGCCCATGTGCCGCAACTACTGAGCCTGCACACCCTGCAACTCGTGAGCCACAACTAGAGCCTGCTGGCCACAACGAAAGATTCCGCATGCCAGGAAGATCCCGCGTGCTGCAACTAAGACCTGACGCAGCCAAATAAATATTTTAAAAAATTCATTATAAAAAAAAATGCTGTTTCACTCTGGACCCAGCAATTAGATAAAAATAAGTTTAATAAAGCTTTTGAAAAACTTAAAGGTCCATGCCACCTAATATATTTACTGTATCAATTCAGCAAATAGAAAGGTATAGTAAAAAGTACAAGTTTCCCCTTCCTCCAGGTAACTGCTTTCAACTAATAGAATAAAATACTTTCTAAAACAATGCAGAAGATAAAAACAAAACTGAAAATAAAGAAAATGGCAGAGAAATGTTAATAAATAAGTCACAGAACAAAATGGCCTAAAACCAAAGATTTTAGAATTTCAAAATGTAAATCCCCTATTAAAAGACTTGGTTGACTAGAAGAAATTTAAGTATAATCTAGTTACAGGAGACATACTATTTAAAAAATGACAATAGTATGTTACAAAGTAAAAAACAGGCAAAGGTATATTAGACAAATGCAGACCAAAAAAAAAAAAAATGGGAGGGGGAGGATTTGGCAATATTATTGAAACAAGACAAAAAAGCATTAATCAGGCAAAGAGAGTTAGTTTTATATTACTAAAAGGGTACAAATAGAATTCTCATTGTCCTGACATTCAATGCCAGACTATCATATTATCAAAATATATAACGGAAAGCTATTAGAAATTGTATTAGTCAGGGTTCTCCATATAAACAAAGCTAATAGAGAGAGATTTATTTGAAGGAATTGGCTCATGTCATTGTGGGGACTGGCAAGCCCAAGGTCTATAGATTTGTAGGGGAGGGCCAACAGGCTAGAAACTCAGATAAGAGTTGTTGTTGCAGGCTTGACTCTAAGATCTGCA
Organism: Physeter macrocephalus; assembly: GCF_002837175.3. Lineage (NCBI taxonomy): Eukaryota > Metazoa > Chordata > Mammalia > Artiodactyla > Physeteridae > Physeter > Physeter macrocephalus. Next base: position 27,329,493 of record NC_041234.1, on the reverse strand, counting down.
GGGCAGGCTAGCAGCCTGAAAACTCAGGCAGAGTTCCTATATTGCAGTCTTGTGACAAAATTGTTTCTTCTTTGGGAAACCTCAGTCTTTGCTCTTAAGGCCTTCAACTGACTGGATGCTGCCCACCCACATAATGGAGATAATCTGCTTTAGTTACAGTCAACTGACTGCGAATGTTAATCCCATTCACAGATACCTTCACAGCAACATCTAGACTAGGGTTTAAACAAAAAAATGTGAACCATAGCCTAACCAAGTTAACACGTAAAATAAACCATCCCAGAAATATAGGGAGAAATTGACATGCAGACAATAGCAATATAAGACTAACATACCTCTTTATTATTTTATTGGGCATACCAAAGCAGACCAAATATAAATGTGAATATAAGGACTATGAATACTATAAAAAATGTATATAATATGCTATGGATTATCTACAAACTATATATGATATAACATATATTTGCTTATATTATAAATTATATAAATAGATAAGAATGGTGGTAGCAATCTAAAAAAAAAGTAACGTTGGACCCATATCTCACACTTTGTACCAGAATAATCCACATGGATCAAATATTTAAATGTTTAAATTGAAACCATGAAAGTACTTGGAGAACCATGATAGACTTTTTAATATAATCTTAAAGTATGGAAAGCCTTTCTGGGAGTGATGCAGAACCCAAGAGTCATTAAAATAATAGCATAAATAAATAAATAAAATTGACTAAATAAAAATTATCTCTGCCTGGCAAATCCATTCTAAGCAAAGTCAAAAGACAAATGAAAAATTGGAGATAATATTTGCAATTCTTATTACAAACAAGCCCTTATTTCTCTAATAGAGTTCTTACAAATCAATAAGAAAAAAAGACTAACAATGTAATAAAAAATTGATATGAGTAGCCAGTTCATAGAAAGAAAAATACAAATGGCTCTTAAAAGAACTTAGTTGTAAAAAAAAAAAAAAGAACTTAGTTGTAATAAGAGACATGCAACTTTAGAAATAAACTGAGATACCATTTTTCACTAGTCAGAATGGTCAAAGATACAAAAGTGTGATAATACCCCATGCTGCTGATTCTGTGAGGAAGAAGGCACTTGGATACATTGCTGGTAGGTGTTAATAACATCCATAGGAATTCATCTGGCAATGTTTATCAAATTTTCAAATTGTGAAATTAGAACCTGTGAGATAATAGAGAAAATATATATTGGTCTCTGCCCCCTCCCTCCCGGTTCCTGGCACAGAGCTCCTAAAAAATCTTGTCATTTCCTATGTGATAAGACCACTAGGAGCATCTTTTATTCTAACGAGGTGACTCGAGGTGGGCCTGGAGGGCTCCTGGATGGAGCTGGTCACTAGAAAGACCAAGCCATGGTTAGAAACTTAGGATTTTCAGCCTCCACCCCATCCTCCAGAGAGGGGATGGGGGCTGGAAATGGAGTTAATGATCCATCCTGCCTACATGAGGAAGCCTCCATAAAATCCCCAAAGCATGGGGTTCCAGGAGCTTCCAAGTGGGTGAACACATCCACATACCAGGAAGGTGGTGCACCCCAACTCCACAGACACAGAAGCTCCTGCACTTGGGACCCTCCCAGACCTCACCCTAGGTATCTCTTCATCTGGCTGTTGATCTGTATCCTTTATCATGTCCTTTAATAAACTGGTAAACCTAAACTAAGCATTTCCCTAAGTTCTGTGAGGCTTTCAAGCAAATTAATGGAGCCTGAGGAGGGGGTTGTGGCTGTGGGTAACCTGGGGACCTACTAGTTGTAACTGGCATCTGATGTGGGGCGGAGGGCAGTCTTCGGAGACTGAGCCCTTAACCTCTCAGATCTGATGCGCTCTCCAGGTAGATAGTGTCAGAATTGAGTTAAATTATAGGCTACCAGCTGGCGTCACAGAGAATTGCTTGATGGGGTAAAAAATTCCACGTATTTGGTGACCAGAGGTGTCAGAAGTTAAGTGTCCTGTGTGAATGTATGTGGTAGTTGTGTGAGCAGTCAAGGAGACACACAGGTGGAAAACAAGGTTTTCCTGAACACAGACCCACTAATTCCATTTCTAATAATACTCTGTGGATATATTTGAACATGAATAAAATAATTTATGTACGTAAACTTAACTGCAGCAGTTTATTTATTGCAGTATTATTTGTAATAGCAAAATTCTGGTAACAGCCAAATGTCCATCAATAAGGGACAGATTACATGAATTATGATACTTCCATACAATGGAATACTGTGCGGTAGTAAAAGAGAATAAGAATGTTCTCTTTTACTGACTTAGCACTATCTGTAACATATATTACTAAACAGAAACAAGACAGAGAACAGTGTGTAAAGTATGCTACCGTTTGTTGAAAAATGAGAAAAAATACATACGTAATTCCTTGTAAATTCATAATGTAATATCTTAGAAGGATACAGGAAAAACTCATAATATTTACTGCCTTTGGGGAGGAGAACTGGTTGTCTAGAGGACAGAGATGAGGAGACTTTTCACTCTATGTACCCTTATGTACCATTTGAATGCTGTATCACAAGTATATTACCTATTCAAACATTAAAAATTTTTAAATATGATAAAAATATATATACACTTAGAATCCTACCAGTAGATAATGCACTGTTCAAGAAAGGGCTAATGAGAAAATCTCAGTGCTAGAAAAGCAAAAATTATACACGCCATATTCTTTGACCACCATGCAATAAAGCTGGAAATGAATGACGGCTAATGAGAAAATCTCAGTGCTATAGAAGCAAAAATTATACACGCCATATTCTTTGACCACCATGCAGTAAAGCTGGAAATGAATGCAAACTCTCACTGTCCCAAGCACAGGCCCCAGACGTGCCTAAACTTGGAGCCTCCAGGGTTCAATCAAATTTATCACACAGGCCTTCTAACTCGATCAAGTTCCATGCTCATTTTTTATTCCCTCACCATAGAGGTTATTGAAGAAAGAAGCCAACTGTGAGTCCAGATTCTAACACTGTTAAGCCCTATTTCAGAAAGTCTTGTTAAATACACTTTCTGAACACAGCTACCTGACCGAGACCTTGATGCATCTCTCCAGGACCTGGCAGGGAGTCTGGCCCAAGCACCAAAACGTTACCATAAAATTCATGTTTTCACTGCCTTCTCTCCCCTTATCAGGCAGTTCCCAAAATGTGATCAAGAGGTCACCTCCCCGCATGCCTCTATCTCATAAATAGGGGACTAGTGAAGGTATATGGGAAGGAGACACTGAGGTAGCTGAAGATAGGCTCTTAAGGACCCACAGGTAAACGTAGCCCTCTTATTGTATATCTTTACTTCTTTACCTCAACAGGGTAGGTCAGAACAGATAATCATGTGATGTCACAGATGTCTCATTGGTAATATAACAGATATGATGGTAAATGTTTTAGCAGGCAAAAACTGTTTTTAAAAAATTGAATTGTAAAGAGTTGAATGAGGGTGTGTGTGTGTGTGTGTGCGTGTGCGTGTGCGTGTGTGTGTGTTAGTATACTAAATTATAATTTTCTAGCAGTATTAGCCTTTGGAATTAAGATACACAAGCTCCAGAAATATGATTAATACTCTACTGATCAAGTTTCACATTCTGGGTAGATGATCTTTCATTTAAATATTTAAATATGTAGAAAGACATACAATGTGTGTTCTATTTTTGCCTTTCAGTCCTCTAATAACTGGTTAAACAGTTCTTTATATTAGATTTTCTCTGAGAAAATAACTATTATGGTTTCTGTTTTCCTGATTCAACCTTGACTAATACCCAAGAAAACAGTAATTCCAGTCAAAACTGCCATAACTAATTTGGTAAAGTAGCAGGATACAAAATTAATGCTCAGAAATCTCTGGCATTCTTATACACTAATGATGAAAAATCTGAGAGTGAAATTAAGAAAACACTCCCATTTACCACTGCAACAAAAAGAATAAAATATCTAGGAATAAACCTACCTAAGGAGACAAAAGACCTGTATGCAGAAAATTATAAGACACTGATGAAAGAAATTAAAGATGATACAAATAGATGGAGAGAAATACCATGTTCTTGGATTGGAAGAATCAACACTGTGAAAATGACTCTACTACCCAAAGCAATCTACAGATTCAATGCAATCCCTATCAAACTACCACTAGCATTTTTCACAGAACTAGAACAAAAAATTCACAATTTGTTTGGAAACACAAAAGACCCGAATAGCCAAAGCAATCTTGAGAACGAAAAATGGAGCTGGAGGAATCAGGCTCCCTGACTTCAGATTATACTACAAGGCTACAGTAATCAAGACAGTATGGTACTGGCACAAAAACAGAAATATAGATCAATGGAACAGGATAGAAAGCCCAGAGATAAACCCACACACATATGGTCACCTTATCTTTGATAAAGGAGGGAAGGATATACAGTGGAGAAAAGACAGCCTCTTCAATAAGTGGTGCTGGGAAAACTGGACAGCTACATGTAAAAGTATGAAATTAGAACAATCCCTAACACCACACACAAGAATAAACTCAAAATGGGTTAAAGACCTAAATGTAAGGCCAGACACTATCAAACTCTTAGAGGAAAACATAGGCAGAACACTCTATGGCATAAATCACAGCAGGATCCTTTTGGACCCATCTCCTAGAGAAATGCAAATAAAAACAAAAAAAAACAAATGGGACCTAATGAAACTTAAAAGCTTTTGCACAGCAAAGGATACCATAAACAAGACCAAAAGACAACCCTCTGGATGGACCTAGAGTCTGTCATACAGAATGAAGTAAGTCAAAAAGAGAAAAACAAATACTGTATGCTAACACATATATATGGACTCTAAGAAAAAAATAAAAGAGGTCATGAAGAACCTAGGGGTAAGATGGGAATAAAGACACAGACCTACTAGAGCATGGACTTGAGGATATGGGGAGGGGGAAGGGTAAGCTGTGACGAAGTGAGAGAGTGGCATGGACATATATACACTACCAAATGTAAAATAGATAGCTAGTGGGAAGTAGACAAATAGCACAGGGAGATCAGCTAGGAGTTTGTGACCACCTAGAGGGGTGGGATAGGGAGGGTGCGAGGGAGGGGACGCAAGAGGGAAGAGATATGGGAACATATGTATATGTATAATTGATTCACTTTGTTATAAAGCAGAAACTAACACACTATTGTAAAGCAATTATACTCCAATAAAGTTGTTAAAACCCCCCCCAAAAAAAAAAAAAACCCCAAACTGCCATAACTATTAAAATAATTCCTTCAGAAGAGAAAAAGAAAGAATCTATGACAACAACAACAACAAAAAGGCCCCTGAAAAAGAAGCATAACTGTGGGGGAGAGGTGGGGAGGATGTCATTGCTCTACCAAATGTTACAGCCTATTATGAAGCTGCACCAATTTCAAAGGAATGTGATACTGGCACAAGAAGAGATAGACAATGTAACAAATCAGAAGGAACAAAAGCAGACACAAATATTTATGATGGTTTTGCAACATCTCAAATTTTAAAAAATTAAGAACTCCAATTTATACCATATACCAAAATTAGTTTGGGATAGGTTTAAGTGTTACATGTCCCCCAGTGTAATAATTGATTGAGGCAAGTAATGCTAATATTACTGGATGAAAGAAACAGGATATTCACATGGTATAAAAGTATCACCCTACAGATTACTTGCTAGTTTTAAAGGCAGGTGTCTGGTGGTCACCACCTTAACTAAGTGATCAAATTAAGAATCATTGCTCATGGGACAAAGGGACGTTTGTGCCTCCTGTCATGATGTAACATGACAGCACCTCTGAAGTGTTCTAGGAAAAAAACTTAATCCAAATCTAATCAAACATCCAGACCTAATGTCCAGTTTAAAGAAAATGCAGGTGATAAAGGAACAAGCAAAACAATAACATGAGGAAATAATTGAACAAATCCAGAATGCTGGACATTGTACCACAAAATTGTTCTGGACTCATCATAAAGACAATGTCGTGGGAAAAAGAGTGGAAGCACTGTTCTAGATTAAAAGAAATACGATAATGAAATATAATGTGTGATCCTAATTGCATCCTGTTTGGGAAAGAAAAAAAAAATAGCTATAAAAGACATTTGGGGCATTAAGTCAGAAAATTTAAATATGGATTGATGGTAGAGAACTACTGTTAATTAATTGGCTTAGGTTTGATAATGATATCATCAGTATGTAGGAGAATGTCCTTATTCTTAGATGATGCATTTTGAAATATTCAAGGGTGAAGGGCCATGATATCTGCAACTTACTTTCAAATAAGTCAGAAAAAAAGTATTATATTGAGAGAGAAAGCACATATGACAAAAGGCTAACAATTGGTTAACATTTTTGGATGTTTGAAAATTTTCAAATTAAAAAATTAGGGGAAAAGGTTTAAAAGTGAAAAAAACATTAATGAGGAGAAAATAATAGTTAACGTTTTTATAATTATGCAATGGAGAAAACCTTTCAAGTATCATTCAGAAGCAAAAACGATTCAGTTAAAGACTCATAGATTTAACTACATACAAGTTTAAACTTTTGAATCACAAGCACCATAAACAAATGGCACGTGATAAACTGGGGAAAATATATGCAACGTATTTGACAAGGAAAGTTGACTATCCTTATTCTATATTTCAGGTCCTACAACTGAAAAGAAAAATAAAAGATTTACAATCTGATAGAAAATTGTCTAAGGGCATGAATAGATCATTCAAAAAGGAAGGAAAATGATGAGAAGATATGGAATACCTAGTATTTACATATTCACTACTGTTTGTTTGATGTTTCTCAGCCATTATCAGAGTCATCTGAGATGCTTGTTAAAAATGCAGCTTCCTGGGGCTTCCCTGGTGGTGCAGTGGTTAAGAATCCGCCTGCCAATGCAGGGGACATGGGTTCGAGCCCTGGTCCGGAAAGATCCCACGTGCCACAGAACAAATAAGGCCGTGTGCCACAACTACTGAAGCCCACACGCCCGGAGCCCGTGCTCCGCAGCAAGAGCAACAAGAGAAGCCCCTGCAATGAGAAGCCCGCGCACCGCAACGAAGAGTACCCCGGCTCGCCGCAAGGAAGACCCAAAGCAGCCAAAAATAAAATATAAATAAATAATTTTTTTTTTTTTAATGCAGCTTCCTGGGGAATTCCCTGGCGGTCCAGTGGTTAGGACTCTGTGCTCTCACTGCTGAATGCCCAGGTTCGATCCCTGGTGGGGGAACTAAATTCCCACAGGCTGCTTGGCGTGGCCAAAAACAAGGCAGCTTCCTGGAACTTACCTATTACCTACTGAAACGAAATTTGTGCCGCTGAGGCCCAGGTATCTGTATAATAAAAGAATCCCCAGGTGATTCGTATGTATACTATTTGGGAATCAAGGGTATGACTCAAATTTTTCCTTTCTTCAATCTACTTACCTTTGTCTCAAAAGAAATGCAAGAAAAGAGAACCCAGTGTGCATGTCACCTCCTCACTCCTGAGCTGTGTGCTGCCTCGGCAAATTCCTTAACCTCTTGGAACCTCTGATTTCTCAGAGGTTGAAAAGGCTTGAAACACTGTTGTAAAGTGCCCAGTACTGTGCTTGGCATATAACAGCTTCCTAATAAATGGTTGTTATGGGGTCATGCTGGAGTAGAATGAGCCCCCAACATGACTGGTGTCCTATAAGAAGAGGGAAATTTGGACACAGATATGCACAGAGGAAAGACAGATGTGAAGACACACTAGGGAATGTGGCCACACAGCCATGTGGCCACAGAAGCAGATACGGGAGTGATGCATCTACAAGCCAAAGAATGTCAAGGATTGCTGGCAACCACCAGAAGCTAGGAAGAGGCAAGGAAGGATTCCCCCCACCGCCGACCCCCTACCCCCGACAGTTTTCGGAGGGATCGTGGCCCTGCAGAGACCTCCATTTAGGATTCTGGCTTCCAGAACTGTGAGAAAATAAATTTCTGTTGTTTTAAGTCACCTAGTTTTTGGTATTTTCTTATAGCAGCCCCGAGGAAAGTAATACAAAGCCAAATATCCTTCACAGGTGAATGTAAAACAAACTGTGGTACATCCATACAATGGAGTACAACATGGGTAAATCACAAAGACTGAGAGAAACCGGTCACCAGAGGTTGCATCCTGTATGAGTCAATGAATGTGACATTCTGTTAAAGGCAAGTCTATAAGATGGAGAACCAATCAGTGTTTGACAGAGGTTAGGGTGGGGGCCAGAGTTTGACTACAAAGGGAAGACATGAGGGAAATTTTTGGAGTCATGGAACTGCTCTGTGTCCTGATTGTGGCAGTGGTTGCACAATGTACCCATTGGTAACAGTGATAGAACTGTATGTCCAAAGAAAGTTAATTTTATGGTGTGTTAATTTAGGTATTAAAAAAAATGAAAACACACGCACATATATATACCCAAACAAATTTCTTTTAAAAATGCTTGAAAAGAAATTTTCTTTCTGGGTTTCTGCCGGAAAGGCTGCTTTGTGGAGGATCTGCCACACTAGCCCTTGTGTTTTGTGAGCCTGGTCTTCTATCTGTAAAAGGAGAGGATCCATCTAGAGCAGAGGTTTTCATAATGTCCCCCACCCCCACTCCCCCAAATTGCATCCCTGGACACTCCTTTTGTGGAAGTGGGAGTGGAGATGGGTTTGGAGAGAAAGGGGTCTGGAACCTCAGGTCTGCATCAACCACAGTGGTTGTGCTCTTTGTCTCATATTGTTTACCTAGAGTAATTCTCGATTAGAATAGCTGCTCCCAAGCCAGAGCCAGATACCTGGGGATCTTGAACAATCCTGGATTCCAGGGCCTACTTCTGGGGCCCACTCATTCGTCCCTTTGGCAAGTGCCTTCACGGATCCTGGTGGAGCCCCAGGGTGCTGGCTCTAATGGTCAGTGATTATAAATAAGGCCTTTGGGTAGGGGACAGGGGGCCCTGGAATGATGTTTCTTGCTTTCACATGGATTAAATACAATGACACAATGGGAACGCTGAAAAGGCTCTAAATGTAGGCCTCCTCTGAGGTAGGGTCCAAAAGAACCTTAGACCATTTGTTTTTATAGACAAGATGATTTTTTAGAAGAGCGCTGTGTAGACAACAAAGGGCTGTATACAGATGGGGGAAAGGCCGCTGTGAGGATGGATGTGCTGACCCCCAACCAGCAGGGCTAAAGATTATCCTTAATAACAAGAGCAGCCCTTTCCTCTAAGCAGGAAACCATTCGCCTGCTAGGTTCCATGCTAAGGAATCTAATCCTCACAGCAACCCTGGGAGAGACAGGCTATCACTGTTTTGACAGGTAAGGAAATGGAGGCTCTGAGAGGCCCCAGTTACAATGGGAGGAGGTGACAGAGCCAGTCCTGGCCAGCAGCTCCAGCCTACCATGCCAAAGCCCATGAGAGCAAGGGAGGCCTTGTGTCAGGCGGGCTCTCTCTCTTAGCAAGTGCCCTGGAGAAGAGGATTAATGTTCCTTTTTCACAAAGGCTGGTGGGGATTGCTGAGGGCAACTCAAGACCTTGCCATTTAGTACAGCACTGGAAAAAATATTTTAAAACTTTATATAGTGGAATTGGTTTTTTTTTGAAAACTATTTAACATGTAAATCTAATCTAGAAAACCAGAGTTGGGTCACTGTGGTTGAAGGTGGGGTCAGGGGTGGCCTGAGGCTCCCCCAGGACTCCCAGAGAACCCCAAGAAGGCCACTTATCCAGTAGGTTGGCACTTACTGTAAGAAGCACGCAGCGGGTACCACGATGTCTAAGCTTCTGGCTTTGGATTGGGAAGAACCAGGTGGGATTGGGGCGCTGGGTTGGGGGGTGGGGGGGAGGAACGGCTGCGGGGGACTCACCCCTGGGTTAGTAGTCTGCTCCGGCAGTTCCCAGGGTTCAGGTCCATCTGAGCTGGGCACCACCTTCGGCACCCTCCTCTCTTGCCAGGCCGCAGCAGCCATGCCGTGCCGCTCACAGGATAAGAAACATTGTCACCATTTTACTTTTAATGAATTTTATTCTTTAAAGATAAGGCATACTAAGCTAAAAACTCCCCCCTCCCTTTTTGCTTGCCCTTCTAAAAGGTGGTTTCTAGTTCCTTTACCAACAAAAGTTCATCGTTCAATGTTGATATAGGATTTGCAGCAGATGTCAGAGGCTGACCAGGATGGCTCACATCGTCATCATCAAACAGACCTCTTTCTCGTAGATGTCTGGAATCATACCCACCGGGGAACTGATCATGTGAACGGTGTTCTTACTAAACAGCTTGAATTCATAATGGATAAGCTGTTCCCAAAAGCCGATGTTGGGCTGGATGATGGGGCGGCATGACTTGGTCCACGTGTAGGCGTCCAGCAGCGACATGGAGTGGTACTTCATGAGGTACGCGAGGCAGAGAGTGGCAGAGCGGCTCACCCCGGCGGCGCAGTGCAGCAGCGTTCGGCCCTGCTTCATTTCCACGCTGTGGATGTGATCTGCAATAGGGTCAAAAAAGTCGTAGAGGTGCGAGGTGGGAGCATCTACCACCGGCACGCGTACGTACTGGATGTCTTCAAAGAACGTGTTGTCCACCTCCGCCGACACGTTGATGACTGTCGTGATGTGGTTGGTAGACAGCATGAGTTCATTGTTCGCTGTCACCCCGCTGCTGATGTATAGACTGCTGGTTATCTGGGAGAGGCCATGGACAGCCTGAGCCAGGAGGGGACACGGGGGTGTTGTCATCAAGGCGACGGGACAGCGGTCTCTCCTGGCTGCTTCGGGGCACCGCTACCGGGAGCGAGCTCAGGAAGCAGCAGCTCGGTGGAGTCTCTTGGAGAGGGTCTGGGGGACAGTATACCGGTCACAGGTCACCACCCCGTCTCCACCCCCAACCCCACCCCCTCCACCCCCGCCGCCCTGCGCTGGAGTCACAGGCCCCTGGTTTCCATGGCAATGGCAGCTCGCTACAGGGAGGACTTGGCCGCAGAGCCGGGTCTTCAGAGAAACCCCAGATCTCTCTTCTTTTTATCTTTCTTCATAGTCATTTATTTTCCGAGCCCGAGTTCTTATCTGTCTTGATGTTTTAAAATGTTCTGTTACCAGATAGCTATTTTATGCTTCAGTTTTTGGATCACACTGAACTCAGTATCTATGAATGCTTCTATTTTATTGGTGTTGAAGAACAGGGCTTACACTTTTTCTACAAAGTAACAGTATCATATTTTTACACTGGGGCACAGCATTTGGCTCATGTGATATGCTAATCTTTATAAAACTGCGGCGAGATAGGGGTTTGGTTGGGCTTGGTGAGCTAGCCTGATACTTCTTTGTTGATTGTAGCCATAGAATTATGTTCCTGCTCAGAGACACATCAGGACTGTTTCTAAGGGAACATTGCTGATATATAGCCCTTTATCTATCATGAAGTTGGCCTGTGGTGAACAATTGTGACTAATTTAGCTGTGTCACTGTCCATTTGTGCATACAGCCCAAATGATTTATCACTTGATTCTACTTTATTACCTGAAACAACAGCTCAAATTTTCTTGTCTACTTTCTCCAAAAAGAATGCCCGCATGCTTTGTAAGCTACAAGTCATTTTGACTGCCACCAGTGGTTTCTAACCAGTAATGTTAAAAATTCTGGAGCCAGTCAATGCTACATCATAACTGGGCCAAAAATAGATTTTTAAAACGCTCCCTGAGATTTGCCTTTCCTCTCAGCTAAGATTTTTGTAGAATTTGACTGAAGATTCGAAACAACTATAACCTAAAACTAACAAATTCTTTCACAGAGCAGCTCAGAGACTCATCACTTCCCCATCACTCCTTGTCATTTTGGGGTTGTGTGCAAAGGTATGCTCCTTAAATTTTAAAAATGTAGTAAAATTAGGGACTTCCCTGGCAGTCCAGTGGTTAGGACTCAACGCTTTCACTACAGTGGCCCCGGGTTCAATCCCTGGTCAGGGAACTAAGATCCCACAAGCCGCGCAGCACAGCCAAAAAAAAAAAAAACCTATATATATATATATATATATATATATATATATATATATATATATATATATATATATATATATAGTAAAATTAACCAAAAAATTCCATACACTATTCTCAAAGACAAGCATGGCTCATATTAAATAGATTCATGTATTTTTCCAGCCAATATTCTGTGATGCCCTTTCATCTGAGGGATTTTTGGATGTCTTAAAACTCCACTGTAGGACTTCTCCTGGGTGGATGAGAAGATGTTTCCTCCTCCTAAGTTTGGAAATTGGTCACTTTCAGACTTTCACTTAACTCTACTTTTCCTTATTATTTAGGGGGAAACATGTACGAGGGACTTGCTGAAGAACACACTCTCTTCCTGCCACTGGGAAAAGACCCTGGGTGTCAAGAACTAGTTAACACTCAGATTTCTCAATTCAGTAGTCAAGGCCCTTTCCTCTCTGATCTAAGCCTGCCTTTCCGATCTCATTCATTCATTTATTCACCAAATTTTTATTAAGAATCTATTGTGTGTTAGGCATTTTCACGTATGTAAATCTTCAGTTCTGACCGAACAAATCAAACGTTCTTGGTAATTGCAACATATACATTCCTGCCACTCCTCTCCCTTGAGAAAACGCTCTTGCTCCTTCTTGCTTACTGAATCCTTTCCAAGCCTCAAGAATCAGCTCGATTAATTTTTTTAAAAAAGCATCAGCTGAGCATCCAGTCAGTGTCAGGTACAGTTCTAGCATTGTGTAGATCCAACACAACACACACAGGCCCAGATATCAAAGAGCTTACAGTTTAGTCAGAGAGATACATAATCATGAAAGAGTCCGGAAGAGAGGGTGATTCATTGTTTTATGTGCGTCTGTGCTAGGGGACCAGGGCAGCCAGGAAGGCTATCATGAAAGGCTTCACAGAAAACATGACCTGGAACAAAGCTTTTTGTTCATTTGTTTGTTTTTATTACTTATTCTGTCCAAGTTTTGGTTTTGAAAAATTTCAAACCTACAGCAAAGGTGAATAGAATAATGAGCACCTGTGTACCCTTCACCTGTAATTTCTCTATTGTCAACACTTGCCATCGCATTTCCTTTGTCTCTCTATTTAGATATACAAACACACATATTTATCTGTTTACTTGTTTCTTTTTGCTGAACCATTGCTAACTGCAGATATAGCAACACTTTAGCCCTTTCAACGTGTCCTAAGAACAAGGACACTCTCCTCCGTAACCACAATACAATGACTGTACTCAGGAAATTTAACATTGACCCACCTTTATTATCTAATATATAATCCATATTCAAAATTCACCAGTCCTCTAAATAATGTTATTTGTAGCTGTTTTTTCCCCTTTGATCCAGGATGGAATCAAGGATCACACATTGCATTTAGTTGTTATGCTTCTTGAGCATCTTTTAATTTTGGAACCATTTCTGAGCCTTTTGTTTTGCTTTGGTCTTTCCTGGCCACTGACATTTTTGAAGAGTTCAGGCCAGTTTTGCAGAAAATCTTTCCATTTGGAAGTGTTTGTTCCTTCAGGATTAGATTCAGGTGAACTATTTTTGACAAGAATAGTATCAGATTGCATCATTCATTGGGGGCATATGATGTCTGTTTGTCCCATTAATGATGATGATAAATTTGACCACCAGGTTAAGGTGGCATTAGCTAGGTTTCTACATGGTAAAGGTAACTTTTCCTCTTTGTAATTAATAAAGAATATGTAGGGTGGTACTTTGAGTTTCTGGGACTATCTTTGGAATAGGACTTTGAAGGATGAATAGGAGTTTTCCAGGCAGATAAGAAGGGGGGAGCATTTTACACTGGAAGAGAAGTATGTGCAAAGGCACAAGGGTGTGAAATGGTGTCAGGAGGGCAGGGAACAACAACTCAGAATTACTAGAGCAGACAGAGTGACGCAGAAGTGATAGGTGGAATGGCTATAGGAGCGGCAACAGAGATCACAGAGGACTTTGCAACAGGAACTTGGGCTTCATCCCATAGGCCATGGTGGCACACTGGAGTATTTTATGCAGAGAAATGGCAAAACAATGAATTTTTAGGAAGCTCACTTACAGCTATGTGGGTGGATTTGTGGAGCAGAAGGTGCAGTGGTGAGAAAGGCAACACTTGAGGGAGTGAGAGCTATTGCAATAGTCTAGGTGAGCAATGGTACACCCATTGCAGACTCTTTTCTGCCATGGAAGCTGGATCAAATCCAAATATAGTTCACCTCCTCAAGTGTACACATAGGCCAGGCTACATAAGAGAATGGAATATCAAACTTCCTGTGGGTCAGTGTCTGGAGAGCTTGGTGTTTTGGGGGGCAGACAGTGAAGACAAGAGGCAGAGAATGTAGGTAATATGTTCACATTGAAGGGTGGTGGTGGTGAGAAAACCTAAAAGAGTATGGGATGAGGGCACAGGAGATCTAGTAGCTAAAAGGAGTTGCATGTTATATTGTCCGATGGACAGATAGGATAGGTAGTCCCCAGCAGAAAGCTCTAAGGCAGAGGTGGGAGTTGGCTTCCCTGAGTAGTGAGAGTTGTATGTTAATTCCATTTCCCATTCTCAACTGCGGCTGAGTCAGTTACACCACTGTATACAGCTAGCAGCAAGCCAGCTTCCTAGGACTCACTGCTGGGCTCAGTTTGGTCCTTAGTTTCTGGATGGTGAAGGGAGACAGATGGATATGAATGTGGAACTCTTTAAATAACACTCTCCAGTCCAGAATACAGATATTATGAGAAAATGATTGTGACTTATTTGTTAGGTGAAAAAAACTAGTTTATAAAAAAGTAGTACCTTTTTTGTAAAGGTTAAATATATACATATGTATATTTACCATATATATGTGTGTATATATATATATATATATCACATGTATATTAAATACGTATTAGTGAATCCTGTTTGTGAAATATTAGGTATCAAAAGCTGCCCTAGGTATATATAGAGTAAGAATTTCACAAATGTCAGGTATTATTTGATATTATATTTGAGTGGTGGGATTAAAGGGAATTATTCTTTTCTTTTTGTGCTTGCCTGTATTTTCAAATTTTCTAAAATAATTTGTGTTATTTTTATAATTAGAAAAAAATGAATCAAAATGTATTTAGACCTCATCAACAGATACCTTTTTTTTGGCCTAAAAAATTAGCAAAGGTGAAAAACTGCTAATACTTCATGGTGACAGAATTCAGAGAAATGAGCACTCTCCTACATCACCAGCGTCTGAGATGGGGAGTAGCAACGCCAGCCAAACCACGTGGTGGTTAGGATGTAGAGCAAAGAAAACTCTATGCCCCAGCAATTCCAGCCCAGGTAGAAACTCTTGCTCAGTAAACGCAAGATGATATTTACAAGAATAATTATTGCAATGTTGTTTATAACAGTGAAAAAATGGAGACAATATAAATGTCTACCAAGAAGAAAATGAAAATTTGACTGCATAGTCATATAATGAATACCATAGAAACAGCTATGAAAACAAATGAACTACAGCTACGTGTGTAAAGTTGGATAAGCCTCAAAAGTATAATGTTATTCCAAAAGAGCAAGTTGCAGGAGAAAATTTGCAGCAAGAAGTTTAAAAGCAAGTAGAACAGTACCATACACTGTTTACGCTTGCATATACCTATAAATGCATATATACATATATATATGCATACATATGTAAGTTAAAAACCCACATGTGACTGAGAAACACCAAATTGAGGATAGTGATTCCTCCAGCGAAAGAATTGGACCTGGGTGCGTGAGATAGGGTGTTTCAATATGTCTTAATACTTTATTTTGCTAAGAAGATAGATCTGAAGCAAACATGACAAAACATTAAGGTCTGACAAACTGGATGTTGGGTACCCAGGTATTTCTTATCATATTCAGCAGACTTTAGGATTGCTTGAAGTATTTCATAATAAAAGCGAATGGGGAAAAATGCACGTGTGCTTTGAACTAGCAATTTCCCTACTGGTAATTTATTTATTTATTCTAAGGAAATCCTCACAAATGTGTGCAGAGATTTACCTACCAATATGTTAGTATTGTAAGTGTTATTTACAATATAAAAAACTGGAGAAAACCTAATCTAGGAATAAGGCCTTGTGTAACTAGATTATGAAATCTTGGTAAGGTAAAATATAATGCAGCTCTTAAAATGACTACCTAGAAGAATATTTATTCTCGTGGAGATATTTCATACTATTTCGTTAATAGAAAATACTATAAAGTAGTTTGATCTCAATAAAACTAAGTAATATTTTTTTTACCTATATATGTGGATTCATACATAGAGAGAAGCAAAGAAGAATATACACAAAAATGTCCACAATCATTATCTCTGAGCAGTGTTATTGCAGGTGCTTTTTATTTTCTGGATGGATCAACCATGTATATAATAGATATGTAATAGTTTTATAATTTGAAAAATTATATATTTTAAAAAGAGAATAATAAAATGGTTTTGGTGAGAGATAACATGGAATGGGACAAAAAAGCAGCAGCTGCAGGATGAAGAAGAGACAAAATCAAGAGTGATTTAGAAGGTATAATTGACAAGATTTTCTAACAGATTAAGAAGGGAGGGGGAAGGGAGGAATATCATGATGACTTGGTGCTTTCTGACTTGGACGACTGCGCAGCCAAAGAGATCGTTCCCTGAAGTAGGAAATGCATGAGGTGGATTAGATTCTTCCTGAAAGATGAACAGGAGTACAGTTTGGAGCGGGATGAGATTGACAGGCCCGAAGACTAGCATTCACAGTGTGGGGCTCCTATCCTGCATCCATTCCTTCCTGTCTGCTCCTCAAGCAGAGCCGTAATGTTCAGGTACTTGCCCCTCTCTACACAACCATATGCTTCAAGGGAAACTTCTCCCGTTCCCAGTTTCTAGAGTGGCAAGGTGAGCATTCTGATCATTCTAAGCCAGTTGTACAAATCTATTCCTCTTGCCAATGACTGGTTTAGGGATGGGCAACTTACCAGACTCTGGCAAATGATATGCTAGTGCAACCGTGCACTTCAGTTTGGGACTTGAACCCACAGGCCAGGACTCGAACCCAGCCAAAACCCAGATTGGGACTTGAACCCATGGTCTTTTAATTAGAATCACTAACCTGGCATCTGGACTTTCAGAGGTAGGGTTCTTTATACCTCGCACAGAAGGAATTCAGGGAGAGGCAAGAAGTAGACTTATTAACATAGGACACTTGTAAGGGATACAAGCAGGCTGACAAGGTGCTCTGCCCTAAGAATTAAGTGGGCTACATTTTTATAGTTAAAGGAAAGTGGGGCAGGGGCGGGGGAAGACCGCCTTCTTCCTCATTCTTTGAGTAGATATCAGGCTTGCATCACTAGCTCCTCCTTCACATTAGGCAGGAGAGTGTTTGACCCTACAAGGTCAAACTAGAACTGTCATGGCGCTTATTCAAATCAGCAGAAGGGTGGTAACATATACTAAAATATTTAAAATCATCTCAGGTTTCAGGATAATGAGGGTCTCCTACTTTGGAATGTCACCTTTCCCTTATATTCCTGTTCTTGGTTCTAAGGATCCTTATCTTGCTGGACTTGACCAGCAGGATGCAGACCTCATTTTTTCACTTAATGGCCTGGGGTGTATCTCATGCTTTTATTAATGGCTTTATAGTTAAGCAAGCCGTGCTTCATTCCATGATGTTCTGATAGCTTTCTTGAGTGATCATTAACTCACAGTGGTCTCCCAAAGTTCCCTAAGTTTCCCTCTCCATCTACAATCCCCCAGTGGGATTTCTAAAACTACCTGTGTAACTATCCTACTCTATCCCTATGATTAGTGGAAACCTACTGGAAAGGTTTCCTGGCTCCTAAGGAAGAGCCAATAGTACTAGAGACAGCTTTTCTTCCTCAAGGTAAGTCATTTCTGGGTGTCATACCCAGATCTCAGCAACCATCTTGCAGCCAGGTGGTGAAGCAGCCTGAGGGCAAAGCCAACATCCTGAAGATGCATTTTGAGTCAGAATTTTCTGCCACTCACAGCATTCATCTAAAGTAATATAGATAATCCTGTGGAGGTGTCCATGAGTAGAACAAAGGCTTTTGAGAGGGAAACTTGCCTGAGGTTCTCAGTAGCAGAGTCTGGATCCTACTGAAAACCTCAAGCAAGTTATTTGGTTGTTTTAAATTGTCTTGAATTGTAAACACTGTATAAAATATTATGTGTTATGTTTCATTTATATAAATCCAGGCTTATTTTATTTTAAATCTAATAGTGTAGAAGTTTATAGAGTGAAAAGCGAAATTCTCCCTTTCATTCACTCACCAAACCTATTCCTTTACTCAGAGGTAATTGCTGAGAATAATATTGTTACTGAACACAAGTTCATGTGCCTGACACACAGTGAGGCCAAATAAACCTAAACATGGGATTTTGGAGCAGAGAAAGGCATTAAGACTTGATAAACTGGAATGGATTATGTTGCAGACTTGATTCTAGCCTGCTGGCTGTTACTGAACACAAGTTTGTGTGCCCAACGCACAGTGAGGCCAAACAAACCGAAACATTAGAGTCTGGAGCAGAGAAAGGTTTATTGCAGGGCCAAGCAAGGAGAATGGGTGGCTCATCCTCAAGAACCTCAAACTCCCTGATGGTTTGAGGGTAGGTTTTTATAGGCAAAATTTGTGGGTGAGGGCTGCAGGGTGTGTGACTTTCTTCTGATTGGTGGGTGGTGAGGTAACAGGGTGGTGCTCCAGGAATGTTGTGCTCAGCCTGAAGTTACCATCCTCCACCTGATTGGGGGCCTTAGTTCCTGCAGAAGAACTCGAAGATATTGTTATATATATTCCTTGAGCAGGAACCAGGACCCAGCTTTCATTGCTGCACTATTGTTTCTTGACTGCTCCTCCTTTGTTTCTGCATTCCCCCACTTCTCTGATTAGCAACTGTTTGAATCTGCCCTTTGGAACTCAGGGAAAGTCATGGAGGCTGGATGAAGCCTATTTCCTTCAAACAAGAAATGGAGTACCCAGGAGGTCCCCACAGGGTCCTGCTCAGTTTTCATACGATGAGTTTCCTTTCAGATCTTTTACTGGGCATTTACGCACACACACACACACACACACACACACACACACACACACACACATTTTTACCAAAGTTAGAGGGACTACTCAAGACGGTCTAAGGTAAAACAAAGGCCTTTAGTCACACCTGAAATTGCTCTGGTTATGCAATTAAAGAGAGATAAGGCAGTCATCTTCCAGAAGAGAGGAAATAATATGTCAGTGGGCCTGTGGGAATGCTGGGCAAGAAATACAGACATATGGATTGAGATGGTGTGTTCAGAGAAAATAAAAAATACTTCAAGTCAGAAGTCTTGCCATTAGACTTCAATTTTCAGGCATTGATTTCTGAGAAAGATACTTCTCATGTGAGCAATTCAAGACAGCATGCTCCAGAATGAGTTGTTTTGGAGCATCCTCCAGGATTCTTCAGGATGAGGTGTAGTAGCAGAGATTTATTTGTTTAAGGATGAGTAATATAGGAGTAATGCTGGGGAAATTAAGGAGTATCTTATTTATATAATTATACTGTACATATTAGTCCGCAAATTTTTTCTTTTTCAAAAAAAAAATTTATTTATTTGGCTGCGCCAGGTCTTTAGTTGTGGCATGCAGGATCTTTAGTTGCAGCATGTGAACTCTTAGTTGCGGCATGTGGGATCTAGTTCCCTGACCAGGGATTGAACCCAGGCCCCCTTCATTGGGAGCGCAGTCTTAGCCACTGGACCACCAGGAAAGTCCCAGTATGCAAATTTTTTCACTTGACAATATATCTTGGATATCTTTTTTTGGTTGACCTTATTCTTTTGTTGACTGAAAAAAAAACAAAACAAACCACAACCTAAAAGTTGAAAATTATGTTTTATTCAGCGGATTTCTGAGGACTTCAAGCATGGGAGACAGCCTCTCAGATAGCTCTAAAGGACTGCTCCAAAGAGGTAAGGGAGGAGCCAGGATATATAGGAGTTTTTGTAACAAAAATCAGGTAGTTGGGATATCAAAAGATTACTGTTAATTGAAGAAAACCAGACATCTCAAGTTAATGCATTTAGCGCTTTTCTATGTATGGGAAGATGCAAAAGTCTGGACTCATTGAAATCATTCTTTTGATATGTATGTCAGCTATCTGGGGCCAGTATCCTGTGTTTGGGGAAGGGTGTTGGTGGCTTGATGGCTGCAACATCCTTTGTTTACTGATATGACAGGTAACATTTTTCATTCACACTCTTTAAAAGCTGTGTGGTATTCCACAGTATGGTTGCATCATATATTATTTAACCATTACCACCTTGATTGACGTTTGAGATCTGTAGAGGTTCACAATATGTCACCCCAAAATTCCATTTTGGCATACTGATTATTTTGAATTAAAGATCCTTAAGAAACAGCTGGTACAAGAAGAACACTCTGACCCTCTTTTGTCCCCAAGAAAGCAGGAGATAAGTCTCCCATGTGAAAAATACCCTTCCTGTACCAGGAGGATAGAAAGTATCCTTATCACCAGAGATAGGGAATTTAAGACAAAAGGCTATTTAAACAAACCTTGTTTCTTCTTCACCATTTTATTACCCTTATTTACTAGTTAATATCCCATGTACACTTTTTCTAGTCTTTTACTGACAATCTATAAGAACTCTTAAAATCATAGGGGTTTTAGTTTTTTGTCTGTTGTTGAATATGTTAAACATATTTTCTCCTAATCTTTCTTTCCAGTTTTTCAATTTTGTTTTTAGGAGCTTTGGCCATATGTAAACTTAAAATTGTTATGTTGTTTAATCTGTGAATCTTTCCCTTTGAAGCTTCTGGGTTTTTGTTTTCCTTGGGAAGACTTTCCAACACTAAGATTTAAACAAATGTTTACTTCCGGTATTTCATAGTTGTTTTTTATGTTTAGATTTTTTTTCCTTAAAAAAGCTTTTTATTATGGAAAATCTCAAAATACTGTGATGTTGTGATTGACAATAGGAAATATATATTTGGTCTTCATCCCTGTTTCTGGCAGTGAGCTCTTAAAATCCTTGGAATTTCCTAAATAATAAGAGCGATAAAGGTGTAATGGGTGGCTTTTGTTATTCATATAAGCACACCTTAGTTTATGTTAATGAATTGGCTTTTGGAAAGCCCCTAGGTAACCTAAGGAGGGGGGCTGGTTGCCAGGGGAACCAACCTAATGATTAGAGGGTTGTAATTTTCAGCCTCTGGGGAGGGGAGAGGGGTTGGAGGTGGAACTATTGGCCATTGATTTAATCAACTATGCTTATGTAATGAAGCCTCCATAAAAATCCAAAGGTTGGGTTTCCAGGTTGGTGAACACGTGGAGATTCAGGGATAGTGGTGAGCTCAGAGAGGGCACTGAAGCTCTGGGCCCTTTCACCATACCTTGCCTTATGCATCTCTTCCATCTTGTTGCTCCTGAGTTAGATCCTTTTATAACAAACCTGTAATAGATTAAGTAAGTAAAATGTTTCTCTGATTTCTGTGAGCCACTCTGGCAAATTAGTTGAACCTGAGGAGGGGGTGGTGGGAACCTCTGATTTATTGTCAGAAACACAGGAGACAGCCTGGACTTGTGATTCTTGAAATTCTCTCTGTAGCTCTCCCCACCAATCTCATTCGCTTACTTAGAGGTAACTATTGATAAGATGTTTCCTTTTAGACCTTTGCCAGACATTTATACACACACAGATTTTTTACCAAAATTGGAGGTGTGAAATAACATTCATATTTTATGGCAAGGCAAGAAAAATCTAAACATACAAAAAATTCTTCTCTGCCTTTTGGCCTCTTCTGTCCCCTGACTCTGCGTTGTGTATCTGCATTATGCATCAACCAAACCTTCCCCATGGGCAGGAATACCTGCTCAACCATAAAGAGCAACATTCTCCTATCAACAAGACAGCTCCTTAAAAGACAGCATTCTTTCTTTTTTTTTTTTTTTTTTAGCATTCTTTCTTGATCTTGTAAGGAGTCACATGACCCACCACGATGCCCGCTTAGATGCCTACTTAGATTATGTAAATTATCAATAATACATCATTTGATGTGCAGCCTTCTGTCTCAAAAAGCTTACATAACTGTGTCTTGACTTCTAACGGGCAGAACAGTTCTCAGAGTTTTCTGAGGTGCTCTTCTTGGGTTATAATCCTCAAATTTGGCTTGAGTAAAATTTTCCATTTCTTTTTCAGATCGACTGATTAATTTTTCATTGGCAGAGGGAATATTTAAGAAGATCTAAGGTAAAACATAGGCCATGAATTATTATCTTCAAGTGGACGTAATGTGTGTGTATATATCCATAAACAATTTACCTTTTGTCTTGTGTATTTTTAAATGTTTTATATATTTATTTATTTATTATTGTGGTAAAGTATACATAACAAAACTTACCATTTTAATCATTTTTAAATGTGCAATTCAGTGGCATTAAGTTTATTCACATTGTTGGCCAGCCATCAGTACTATCCATCTTCAGAACTTTTTCATAATCCCAAACTGAAACTCTGTCCCCATTAAGCAATAACTCCATATTACACCCACCCTAGCCCCTGGTAATTCTTCTATTTTCTATCTCAATAAACTTGATTATTCTAGGTACCTCATATAAGTGGAATCCTACAATATTTGTCTTTTTGTGTCTTGTTTTGTTTCCCTTAGCATAATGTCCTCAAGGTTCATCCATGTTGTAGCATGTATTAGAATTTCATTCATGTTTAAGGCTGAATAATATTCCACTGTATGTATATACCATTTTTTGTTTATCCATTCATCTGTTGATGGGCAGTTGGGTCATTTCCACCCTTTGGTTATTGTGAATAATGCTGCTATGAACATTGATACGCAAGAATCTTTTTTGAGTCCCTGCTTCTAATTCTTTTGAGTGTGTGCCCAGAAGTGGGTCATATGGTAATTCTATGTTTCATTTTTGAGGAATCACCATACTGGTTTTGTGTATTTTAAAGGTTTACATATATAAATTAATCTGGTGGAACTTTCTGTCTCTATACAATCATTCCTTTATTGAACATAATATGTTTGGGTCCTCTTTTCTGTCCTTCCATAGTTTATACTTTTCTTTATAAAGGATTCACATACTTCATGGTGAATTGTAGGTATTTTATGAATTTTGTAGCTATTGTAAATGGTACCTCTTTTTCATCTTTCCCTTCCGTCCTCCCTCCCCCTCCCTCCTCTCTTCTCTCTTCCTTTCTTTGGTTAACACAAGTTGGCCATTACCTAATGCAGACTACTTCTCCATTGCTTATTTTGATTTACTAACAGAAATGTCTCAACCCACATGGCTGGAAGTTTTGACCAGGGACCTTAGTAGGTATGAAGTAGAAAAACAAAAGTCTTCCATCTAGTGAGCCCATTGGTGCTAATAAGCCAATTCACTTGCTAATGCTTAAAATGAAATATGGCCCAGACAGGAAAATCTGAGAAATTCATAGAAGAATTTTCCTGATTAATTAAAAAAATTAAAATTATGATGTTGGAAATTGGAATAAAATGTTAAGGTATGTATTCATGTATTTCCTATCTAAACTTTATAACCTCAAAATAATTTATTTATTCAATTCTATTGGAAAGTTTTAATGTAAAGCTATTTATATTGCAATGAAAAATTGCCACATAGCAAGATACAGTTCTGCTTCTAGTGGCACTTACATGGCAAACTAACAGAGTGAAAGGGATCTTAGGATACAAGTATTTCTTCATCTCCCTTAACATCTAACACAGTGCCTTGAGCTTGGTAGGTACTCATAAATATGTGCTCAGTTTATAAAAGGAAGACAATTTTCACAAAGAAAATTACTTTTAACGTAGACTGCTTTCTGTAGGGTTTTTTGATCTACAGATTGGTTGAGATATTCTTACTTCCCCAACTAGTTTTCATAGGAATACGAGTGAAACAAACAACGAATATCCCCTTTCTTACCACTCAGATGATTCAGGTTAAAAAAAAATGGAAAAAAAAAAAAAGAAAGTGAAAGGTTTTGGAAATAGAAAAAAAATTGAAATGTGTATTTTCTTGACTGTAGGAGCTGGAGATCCACAGTATTTGTTACCAAACCAGGTTCATTTGCCTGAGGTGCAGCAAGCCAAAGGCTGAGATGCCAAGGTTTGCAGCATAGAAAGGGGTTATTTATGAGGCAGCCAATGAGGAGATGGGAGAACAAGTCTCAGACCTGCTTCCCCAAAGGTGAGGGGCTCAGGATATTTATGGGATAAGGAAGCAGGGTGGTCTGAGGTGTGGGGAAAAATGATTTGAGGCAAGAAAAAGGTGAAGTAATCAGTGTTCTGAGCAGGCATATCTGAGTTACATGCTTCTTCATGGGATGCACGGTCAGAAAATGGTGGCCTTAGCATGATCTGAGGGTGGAGTTTTGGCCCCTCTGACATAAAAAGATCATTTATCAGATACTTGCTCAGGCCCAGTTTGAAGGTCGGTGGTCCCAACCAGTCTTGGCTGGCGCAAACTGGATGAAATCTGACTCCAAGTTCCTGAAAAACAATTTAAGCCACCGTTACTACATATCTACAGAGGGTGGTTAAGGAGTTTTGTGATACATTATCTTTACTACGTGAAGCATGGAGGGTATGCAATTTGCAAAAACAATTAAAGGCAGCTTAGTCAGTGAAGGCAGTTTACAGGATATTATTTATTAAGCAAGCTATAGTTTAACAGATCTAACTGGTGACTGCCGTCGGTTTCATATTGAAGGAGAACATTTTACTTTCCTCCAAAATGTGTAATCATTAAACGTATAATGATTTAAAATAACATAGTATACAAACAATTTTATCTATATAGGCATATTTTCCTAGCCCATTTGAACCATTAGAATGACACAGCTCTTTCACTAGGTAGCTGTGTGACCTTGAGCGGATTCTTAAAATAGCTTAGCCTTGGTTTTCTCATCTGTAACATGAAAGAGCATCTCTAGGGTCTCACTCAGCTGTAATTAAAACCAGTGTAATGTTTTGGCAAAATCAGATATCAAATCTTGACAAAGTAGATGAGACCATCAGGGTTGAAAAGTTGTTTACGGTTTACACGTCAATAAATACATGCTATAACAGTAATCAGATGGAAGCTAGCCACCAAAATATGTAATTTTCTAAGCATAGTGGTGAGATCTAGGGCCCAAGAGCCTTCCTTCCATCTCTCCATGTTTTCCTAACAAAGGATTATATGCATGTAGTTTAAATTGTCAACTAGTTCTATAAGTTTTGTTATAAACAAACACTTTCACCTTTTACATGGTTATTTCGGAACTTATCTGCCTCTCTCTAGATCAGCACCGTCCAATACAAATATAATGTAAGCTACATATATTATTTTAAAATTTCTGATAGCCAAAGTAAAAAAGTAAAAGGCTGTTTAATTTTAGTAATATATTTTAACTCAATATATCCCAAACACTATCATTTTAGCAAGTAATTAATGTAAGAAATCATTGAAATATCTTACATTTACTGAGCCTTTGAAATATAGTGTGTACTTTAGACTTACAGCAGCACATTTCAAGTCAGATGTTAAATTATCATTGGAAATGCTTGATTTCTGTTTTTAAATTTCATAAAATGTACAATTGACAAAGTAGATTCACATATGCAAGTTGTTCCAAACATTCTTAAAAATCTCCGGTAACTGGACTGAGTGGCAATTTTAACATTCGAATTGGGCTAAGTTAAGTTAAATTAACATTAAAAAAAATTAATCTCGGGAATTCCTTGGAGGTCCAGTGGTTACTCGGCGCTTCGACTGCAGGGGGCACAGGTTCCATTCCTGGTGGGGGAACTAAGATCCCGCATGCCACGTGGTGTGGCCAAAAATAAATAAATTTTAAAAATAAAATAAAATAAATGGACCAGGAGGCACTAAGAACATTGAGGGAGCTCTGTGGAGGTGGAAGGTCAGCCCCTAAAAAACAAAAAAACAAAAACTGTCTCTCATTTCTATATTTCAAGTGCTCAATAGCTGCAGGTGATTAGTGGCTACTGTTTTGGACAAAGCAGTTCTGCATAACCCATTTTAAAAAAATCACTATTTCTTTATTTTTAATTTTTAGGCATAAACAATTGTCTTTGCACCAGGGAGGACAGAGAAGTTGGAAGGAAAAAATCAAATGCATGGGATTAGGTCTCCCTTTTGGTGCTGTAATCAAAGTTTTAGATTTAAATAACTTGATAATAATTTTTTTCTTTCTATAGGAAAATAGGACTGAAAAATATTTTAATGTTCAGCTTGATTTGATAACCAAATTTATGCTATGTGTTAGGTATGTAGAACTAATAGACCTTGTAACAAGGCTTGGCAGATTGTATTTTCCAAAGAAGACGGGATAATGTCTAGCATTCCACCTGCTCTTCTGAGAACATGATCTTGACACTTTTCCCATCAAGAGGTGGGTCCATGTCTTGTCCCCTTGAACATGGACAAGGTGTTCCTTGGTGGGCTTTTGGGACTGTTTCGACCATGAGTGACAGTGACACCATGAGACTTCCACGGCTGGGTCCTGACAGACAATGCAGCTCCCACCTGCTTTGCTGGAAGATTCTCTCTTGAACCTGATAGCAGCTACATAAGCAGTCTGACTGCCCTGAGACTAACAAAGCAGTCAACACAGAGAGACTACGCAGAGTGACGCTGAGACAACGTGAACGTATTACAGAATGAATCGGGTCCCACTGTTCCCCACGTACACACTCAATACTCCCAAATGGTGATAGAAAGAAAAGGCGCCTTTAATCAGAATGCTGGCAATCTGGAGAGATGGTGAACTCTGCATCCCCCAAAAACCACCTCCGAAGATTCTGCTAGGCCATGAAAGTTTTTAAAAGGAAACAGAAGTAATCTCAGTTAATCTCAGAGTCGCCGCCATCCGCCACTGTGTGCAGGCTTATGTGCAGGCTTGTCGACTCCTCGTGATTTTCCTCTAGATGTTATCTTGTTCACACAGTTTTGGCCACACAGTTTGTTTGGCAGATTTCTGAAGGGGAAGCTAGGGAAGAGAGCTGGTCATCTGTTAATTACTTATTCTTCGTTTCTACTTCTTGGATCTACGGAAAGAACCAACGAGGTGGCAAGGTATTGTGTGATTAAAAGATTTGAAAGGTGTGCTTGGGCCGGGAGATGAGTAGAGCGTGGGGGTGCCTGTTTTAAAATTTAGCTACAGTATAGCTTTGCTAAAGTGACAAGAAAACGGGCTTCCTGCTAAGGGTGGTTTCCTGCAAAGAGCTGCTTACAAATCCCCATTTGTCAGACATCATTCCATTTCTATGGGATTAGAGGCAGGCGAAGGTCTACCCCCTGTAACTTCTTCATGCTGATATAGAGCGCCACATTCTCAGAGTGGAAGATGTTGACGTGGGTCTGTAGCATTTCTTTGCTGACAATTTTAGTTGCCCATTTACATAAACGGGCAGAGCAAGCTACAATTATTTTGATGCCCACAAAGATGTAGATTATTATGAGCAGTAATATTAATCCCATTCTCTTGAGGCCAGTTCTTAGAATTGTGCTAGCCGTAGATTCAGTACTGCTCAAAGTGGAGCAGCTTATGTCATGGCTACAGTCTGGTCATAATGCAGTTAGCTTTGTTTTTCCTCTGGTGGCAGTTACAGTGTCTGTAAAACAACTCAAGAATGGGCATCAGACCCTGAGTCTGTGACTCTATCATCCTCGTCATTAACTGCTCGGTTTTGTACTTGGGGTGGTGGGGGAGGGAACTGCAGGATTCTGTTCGGTTCCGAAGGGACAACCTGGGCAACGCAGCTGTTCCAGCACCAGCCACCATTTTACTACAACCCAGTGACAGACCTCAAGCTAGAACCTCCCAGACGAGCCCTTGCCATGATCCTGACCCACAGAAACCATGTGAGATAAGATGAATGTTCTCATTTTAAGTGTCCAAGTTTGGGGTGATATAGTAGTATCAACAACTCTCTGTGACATTTTGGTACCCTGTCTCTGGAACTCAGCTTCTTAATTTGAGTGATGTCTAAGGTTCCTTGCAGTGCGAACATTCTCCTTTATTGTATCCACTTTGTGCTTCATTTTGGGACCATTTATGAAGTAACGTTCTGCTCGTAGCCAATTGAGTCTTGTTGAATTTCAAAAGAATTTCACTAGCATGATTTTAAAATCCTATATCATTGTTATACTTTACATTTGCAAAGCATTTTTAACTTTTCAAAACTCCTGTATATGCATTATTTCATTTAATTCTCCCAACAGACCTATGAGGTAAGCAGGGTGGGTATTAATAAATGAGAAATTGAAAAACAAGAGGGTTGCATATAGATCAGATGCTTGAATAACAGACTGGCAGAACTGGAAGGATCCTGAATAATAATTTCTTTGAAAGATAAGGAGACTGAGGTGTGGAGATTTTCAATGACTTGCCCACATTCAAATAGGTAATGGAAAATTAGAATTAAAACTAAAATCTTCTGATCTTGTTTTAACTCATTAAAATTGAACTCAATTTTGCTTTACATTAATGCCCTGATTATGTCCAAATTTATTTTACCCTGAGACATGCTAAGCTGTATAGAGCTTGACAGAAGCCTGCTGTTCTTACGTTAATGGAAAATTTTCTCTTTCTTCCTTATTTGCTGTCTTTAAAACTTCATTAGTGTCTAAAACATTTCACCAAAGTGTTTCATTTCAGTGTTAACTCAGACACAAGTGATGATAATTATGTTCCAAAGTTTAGAAAATTATGCACAAATTATCAATTAAGCAAATGCTTCAACAGTTATATGCCTCATCAAGAGAAATTATGCAGACTCTGGGAGAATGACAATTTTACACAAGATGTTTTTATTTATTACATTTCCTAAATTGTTGTGGATAATTTCCAATAACTTTATCAAAATATCACACCATTTACCTTCCAGATGAAATTTTGTAATCAGAGATTTTTCTCAATGTGTTATAAATATAACACCCCATGTCAATCTTAGGCACACATGTGAATTATGAAAAGTTTGTCAAACTCAATATATCATAAATTCATGTTTCCGACACATCTGCTTTCTCCTCAGTGTTCATTGTTTTGGCTAACACCACCATCAGGTGTCTACTTACCTGAATTAGAAACCTTGCAATTAATTCTGGTGTCTTCTTCCTCCACCATATCTAATATGTCAGCAAGTCCCATTGACTCTGTGAAATATTTCCCGAATCTGCCTTCTCCATTTCCTTTCTAGTTGAAGCTCATATTCAGACAGCAGTAAAGCAATACAACGGCTTTATTTTTTTAATTTTTGTCTTTGCTCACATTTAATTTTGATTTTGGTTTTTTTAATGCTGCACAACACCTTATTTATTTATTTGCTTCATTTATTTCTCTTATTTCTTTATTTTTGTTTGCTGCTGTTATTTTACTTACTTAAAGAGAGAGGGAACGTTTGTGGCCTTGTTTTTCTTTTTCTTTTTCTGTAGGCTGCCTTAAGCTTTCGAAATTTGGAATATTTAAGCAAGCTGAAGGGTAAAGGGGGTTTGCAAAATCACTTGAGGGAAAGGAAAGATTGCTTTGTTAAATCATGCTCTATGGTGGGTGATGAACTGCGTGTACAATTACGTTTCACTTCTAATTAATTGTGCTTAAGGCCTTAATCAAATTTGGAGGTTTCTTTCTTCGAGCAGCTCATACTGACAGAGGTGCATGTGCTGGATGATGTCACAGCAGTCAAAACGGCTTTACTTATTTATTTATTTTGGCTGCACCTGTTGGCTTGTGGGATCTTAGTCCCCTGACCCGGTATGGAACCCGTGCCCCCCCCGCAATGGAAGTGCACAGTCCTAACCACTGGAACGCCAGGGAATTTCCAATATAATGGCTTTAAGAGGCTGGGTATAAGTGTTTAAAATACAGTTCTCTTACCACTATGGAGAACAGTATGGAGGTTCCTTAAAAAACTAAAAATAGAGCTACCATATGATCCAGCAATCCCACTCTGGGCATATATCCAGCGAAAACCATAATTCGAAAAGATACATGCACCCAATGTTCACTGCAGCACTATTAACAATAGCCAGGTCATGGAAGCAACCTAAATGTCCATCGACAGACGAATGGATAAAGAAGATGTGGTACATATATACAATGGATCGACAGAGGAGTGGGTAAAGAAGATGTGGGGGATATATATATATATATATATATATATATATATATATATATATATATAAAATATATATGTACACAGTGGAATACTACTCAGCCCTAGAAAAGAACCAAATAATGCCATTTGCAGCAAGTTGGATGGACCTAGAGATGGTCACACTAAGTGAAGTAAGTCAGACAGAGAAAAGACAAATACCGTATGATATCACTTATATGTGGAATCTAAAAAAAAAAAAAAGATACAAATGAAATTATATGCAAAACAGAAAGAGACTCACAAACTTACGGTTACCAAAGGGGAAAGGTTGAAAAAAAAAAAGATACAAATGAAATTATATGCAAAACAGAAAGAGACTCACAAACTTACGGTTACCAAAGGGGAAAGGTTGGGGAGAGGAATAAATTAGGAGTTTGGGATTAACATATACACACTACTATATATAAAATAGATAATCAATAAGGACCTATCATTATGAACAGTGATGTAAATATCCCAAATAAAACACTAGCCACTCAAATCCAACAAATATATGAAAATAGTAATAATTCATGACTAAGTAGGATTTACCATAGGAATGCAAGGAACATAACATCAGAAAATCTATCAAAGTAGTGCACCACAATAACAGATTAGAAGAGAAATATATATATATATATAAATATTACATATATATATACACATAAATAATTAGTTCAATAGATACACAAAAGACATTCTAAAAATTACACAATTCATGATTAAAATCTTAGTTTTAACTGCATCTGTCAAGTTTAATTTTCTTAAAATATCTGGAACAGCAATATTGGCAAAATTTTAATAATTATTGAAGCTGGCTGATGGACATTCATTATATTGTTCTACCCACTTTTGTGTATGTTCAAAATTTTCCATAAGAAAAAAGATTTAAAATGCTCAAAAATGTAAAAAATAATTGGAAGTAAATAAGGCAAAATGGTAGGTGGGTATATGGATATTTAATATATTAGTCTCTATATTTTTTATGTTTGAAATATTTTACAGTTAAAAAACAATTAAAAACACACAAAAATAGTCATGGAGTCCCCCAAAGCAAAGTTTCTTTGGGTCTGTAAATAATTTGAACTAGAGTCAAGAAATGGGGATAAATAATATTGAAGAGTTAGGAAAAGATAAAGTCTTTAAGGGTTTTGTGTACCATGATAAGAAAATTAGACTTCTTCCTGCAGGGAATGGAGAGTGACTGAAGGGATAGGAAAGGGAAGGTTTGCGTGATATATTGTATTAATAATAACAATAACAACAATATTTATATAGCTCATACTTACATAGCACCTGTTATGTGCCAGGTTCTGTTCTAAGTGCTTTACGCACACTGACTCACTTAATATTCACAACAATCCTTTGATCTTGGTTCTACTCTAAGCTCCCTTTTACAGATGAGAAAATGAAGGCACAGAGGACTTGCCAAAGTCACATAGCTGGTAACTGACTTCAAGAACTCACATGAGGAATCCATCTTTGAGTCTATGCTCTAGTCCTGTGCTGTCCAATATGGTAGTCACTAACCTTATTTAATTTAAATTTGTTAAAATTAAATAAACTAAACATTCAGTTCCTAAGTTGTACTAGCCATATTTCAAGTGCTCAATACCCAATATAGCTAATGGCTATTGAACTGCACAGATATAGGAAGTTTCCATCATTGCAGAAAGTTATAGGATAGCACAGCTTTAGTCTTACTATTATTATCATTTTATATCTGGCTTCTTCTGGAGGCACTAAATTTATTTCGACATTCATCAAACCAGAGTTTCTCAACTTGAGCACTCTCGATGTTTGGGGCTGGGTAATTATTATGGGAGACTGTCCTGTGCACTGCAGAACATTTAGCAGCATCCCTGGCCTCTACCTACTAGATACCAGTAGCACCCTGTACCCCAGCTTGTGACAATCACTATCTCCAGACATTGCCAAATGTCACCTTTGGGGGGTGAGTGTGTGTGTGTGTGTGTGTATGCACTGTCCTTGGTTGAATTAGAGACAATATATTTTTTTAAATAAATGTATTTATTTATTTTTGGCTGCATTGGGTTTCCGTTGCTGCGCACGGGCTCTCTCTAGTTGCAGAGAGCGGGGGCTACTCTTCGTTGTGGTGCGTGGTCTCTCACTGCGGTGGCTTCTTTTGTTGCAGAGCCCGGGCTCTAGGCGCACGGGCTTCGGTAGTTGTGGCGCATGGGCTTAAGTTGCTTCATGGCATGTGGGATCTTCCTGGACCAGGGCTCGAACCTGTGTCCCCTGCATTGGCAGGCGGATTCTTAACCACTGTGCCACCAGGGAAGTCCTTAGAGACAATATTTTCTGAACTAATGTTTTACTTCTACTTCAATCCTTTTAAGTGTGTCCCTGGAAACCTGTTATTAATGAGAGTACAACGATATACACAATACTAGTGAATAAAAATCAGAAATTCTTATTTGTAATAGTTGCCACATCTGTGGTCAAGGTGAAATTTTCTTTAGTGGTTTTGAGAAGAGGACAAACTCATTATAATACTTACAGATTTCTGGTCCTGACTTCTAACACCATAGATTAATTTTGCCTGTTTTTGAACTTTATAACTTTTTTCTTAAAGGGCCAGGTAATAAATATTTTAGACTTGCAGGCCAGATGGTCTCTGTCACAACTACTCAGCTCTGCAGTTGAAGCACTAAAGCAGCTGATGACAATACACCAACAAATGAGTGTGACTGTGTCCCAATAAAACTTGAATTACAAAACATGTGACCAGCGCATGGGCTGTAGTTTGATGACTCCTACTTTATAGAAATGGAATCATGTAGTATATGTATTATTTTTTGTGGTCTGGCTTCTTTTGCTCAACATTATGTTTGTGAAATTCAATTACACTATTACATGTAGTTGTAGTTCATCATTCTGATTGCTCTATAGTACTCCGTTGTAAGAGCTCATTAAATGGATTTATTTATCCAGCCTGCCATTGACGAACATTTGGGTTATTTCCAGTTGGAGGTTTTTATAGCAAGTGCTGCTATGAACATATGTGTGGGTGTTTTACCTAGTAGTAGAGTCGCTGTTATGGGTATGTTCATTTTTTAGTAAATACTGCCAAATGGTTAATCCGAAATGGTTGTACCAATGCATACCAGCAGTGTATGGGAGATTCACATGCTCCATATTCTTGCTAGCACTTGGTATTATCTATTTTTCATTTTTTCCCTTCTAGAGTGTGGGTAGAAGTACTACTTTATGTTTTTTATTTGCATTTGTCTTAGACTATTTGTAGTAGCCAAATTGAAATGTCACATGCTAACACCTATAAACATTGAGAACATTTTAAAAAAGCATAAACCCTTGCTCACTGTTTCAGTATTGCTTTGTAATATTTTAATACTTACTTCTCTAGTCCTTCCTAGGAGGGATTGAAGCTTAAAAGTTATTCTTCAAAAAGAAAGGCAATTTCATAGAAAGTCTTAATCAAAACATTTTTACTGTTTGAAACCATCCTATGTTCTTGAGTTAATTTAATCCTATGGTAATTATTCTTCATTTCATTGAACTAATTATTATCTCTGTCAAACCTGCTATAACTACTGAATATTTTACTTTAGGTAAAAATAGCCCCATGACTTTAGTCACTCAGACCAGAAAGATCAGAGTCACATTTAACTTTTCTCTGTTTTACTATCATGCTGGTTCTAGCATTACAGGGACTCTGTTATCCATCTCTGCCTTGGACCTCATTCAAGCTGTTATCACCCTAGACCAGACCGATCCCAAGCGGGAAGGTATAAGTCCTTTTTTTTTTTTTCAACATCTTTATTGGAGTATAATTGCTTTACAATGGTGTGTTAGTTTGTGGTCACAAAGCACCGAGCTGATCTCCCTGTGCTATGCGGCTGCTTCCCACTAGCTATCTATTTTACATTTGGTACTGTATATATGTCCATGCCACTCTCTCACTTCGTCACAGCTTACCCTTCCCCCTCCCCATGTCCTCAAGTCCATGCTCTAGTAGGTCTGTGTTTTATTCCCGTCCTACCCCTAGTCTCTTCATGACATTTTTTTTTCTTCTTAGATTCCATATATATAACTCCTTTTGGTCACCCACCTTCCGCTCAGAGATCGTCAGGACGAGTCACCTCCCTGTGTACCTCAGTCACCAGCATTTATATTCACTAATGCCTCTGTATATCCCCTAGTATGACTCACTCTCCTGTTCCATACCTACCCCAAATCCTTTGTGATGGTTAATTTTATGTGTCAACTTGACTGGGCTAAGAGAAGCCCAGGTAGCTGTTAAAACATTATTTCTGGGTGTGTCTGTAAGGATATCTTTGGAAGAGATGAGCATTGGAATCTGTAGACTGAGTAAAGCAGATTGCCCTCACCAAGGCCAATGGGCATCATCCCAATCAGTCGACTGCCTGAACAGGCCAAAAAGGTGGAGGGGGCTTCCCTGGTGGTGCAGTGGTTGAGAGTCCGCCTGCCGATGCAGGGGACACGGGTTCGTGCCCCGGTCCGGGAGGATCCCACATGCCGCGGAGCAGCTAGGCCCGTGAGCCATGGCCGCTGAGCCTGCACGTCCGGAGCCTGTGCTCCGCAACGGGAGAGGCCACAACAGTGAGAGGTCCGCGTACCGCAAAAAAAAAAAAAAAGGTGGAGGAAGGGTGAATTTGCTCTCTCTGCTTGATCTGGGGCGTCCATCTTCTCCTGCCCTAGGACATCTCGGGCGTTTGTATTTAGACTGGGGCTTACACCAGCGGCTCCCCTCTTTCTCAGGCCTTCAGGTTTGGAATGGAACTACATCACCAGCTCTCCCTGCAGCTTGCACCTTGCAGATTGTGAGACTTCTCAGCCACATAATTGCATGAGGTCACCCTTCATAATAAATCTCTTTCTATATATCTATATATAACCTATTGGTTCTGTTTCTCTGGAGAGCCCTAATAATATACCTTCCACTGTGCACTCAGGAACTCATGGTCAGTTATCAGGAAAACGTTCTAAATCCTCCATCTCATCTCTAAATCTGCACTTCAATTTCCTGCTCTAACCGCAGGACACTGCTTCCCCTGCAGCCCTTTAGGGAAAGGGGTGTGAGTGCTTTCTCTTCCTTACCCCTCATACCACTGGGTTTCAAGGTGTTCTCTTTACCCTTCCTTGCTGCTTACAGAGCATTTTTGCTTCTTCCTCTGCCTTCACAACCCCGGTTCCTTTGCAACCTGAACAATTAAAGTCTGTTGTCTTCCAGTCACTCTCACGCATTGAGAACACAAACCCCTGGTTCATGGTCCTCTGTGGTACTTGAGGGGACAAAAACCCAGCTCTGAGTAAACCTAACTTTCTGCCTACTCTATACCTGCCCTCATAGCTGAGTGTGGATGGGGAAAAATACACAGTATTGGCAAGTAGTCTCACTTTAAATATATTCTATTTTGGGATTATCTTTTAATTCCCCTTTAAAAGGTCTTTTGATGAATAGAAATTCTTAATGTTATCATAGCTCGATTTATAAATATTTTCTTTTACATTTGGTATTTGGGGTACCTGGTTCAAGAACTATTTCCCTACTCCATACTCATGAGTGATCTGAGAACTGGACTCATGGAGAGACCATCCTTGGTCAGGTTTTTCTCTCCAGCTACTTAAGGGCACAGAGGAGAGCAATGGTTACAGAAACTCAAAGTAGAAGTTTTTTAATGTAATCATTTTTTTGTGCATCTGCTATGCATGATGACTGAAAGGCTTTTTTTGCATTAAAAAAAAAGTTATAGTATGGAAATTTTCAACCATATGCAAAAATACTACCCATCAGCCAGTTTCAACAATGGTCAACATTTTACCATTTTTGTTTCATCTATCCCACTCCCATTTCTTTTTTGTTCCTCTGGAATATTTTAAGAGGTATATAGACACCACACCATTTTACTGATAAAAGCTTTGGTGAGTATTTGTGATTTTCAAAAACATGACCATAATACCATTATCATACCTAATAAAATGAATTATAATTTCTTAATATCTTGTGTGTTCAGCTTCTCCCAAATGGCTCAAAAAATTCTTTTAATATTCTTTTTCATATTCATTTCCATTATGGTTTATTACAGAATATTGAATATAGTTCCCTGTGCTATACAGTAGGACCTTGTTGTTTATCCATTTTATATGTAATAGTTTACATCTGCTAATCCCAAACTCCCAATCCATCCCTCCCCCATGCCCCCTCCACCTTGGCAACCACAAGTCTATTCCCTATGTCCGTCTGTTTCTGTTTCATAGATAAATTCATTTGTGTCATATTTTAGATTCCACATGTAAATGATATCATATGGTATTTGTCTTTCTCTTTCTGACATACTTCACTTAATATGATAATCTCTAGGTCCATCCATGTGGCTACAAATGGCATTATTTTGTTCTTTTTTATGACTGAGTAGTATTCCATTGTGTGTGTGTGTGTGTGTGTGTGTGTGTGTGTGTGTATAGATATAGATATATATATAGATATATATAGATATATATACCACATCTTCTTTATCCATTCCTCTGTTGATGGACATTTAGGTGGTTTCCATGTCTTGGCTATTATAAATAGTGTTGCTATGAACATAAGGGTGCATGTATCTTTTCAAATTATAGTTTTTTTCTGGATATATGCCCAGAAGTGGGATTGCTTGATCATATGGCAACTCTATTTTTAGTTTTCAAAATTTTTTTATAGTTGGTTTGTTTGAATCAGAATTCACACTTGGTC
This sequence comes from Physeter macrocephalus, assembly GCF_002837175.3. Lineage (NCBI taxonomy): Eukaryota > Metazoa > Chordata > Mammalia > Artiodactyla > Physeteridae > Physeter > Physeter macrocephalus. The sequence goes on along the minus strand of NC_041234.1, from coordinate 27,292,567 downwards.
TACCCATTTCATTTCGTTGATACACCTAAGTCTCTTTCTGGGTCATTGCTTTAAGATATTTCTATGGTCTACATTTGGCTGATTCCATCCTTGTGGTGTCATTTAGTGTGTTCTTCCAGCCCTAATCTTCCACCGTATTTTCACATAGTCTTATGGAAGCTTGGTTAAATTCAGATTTAGTCCTTTTGGAAAAAATACTATGTAGGTAGTGTTGTGTACTTCCCATTGTATCACATCAGGAGATTTCATTTCGTGTGATGTTAAGATGAATCAGAGGGATTAGGTGCTGTCAGTTTGATCCAACCTTTTACCTACATGACTTTAACAGTTATTGATGGTCATCATCTAGATCCATGATTTCATTTGTGGTTGCAGAATGGTAACTTCCTCATTCTAACATTTCTTTTGTATTTATTGCCTATAATTTTTATATCAAGAAGACTGTTCCCCCACCAATTATTACCTTGTGTTATAGACTGCATGTTTGTGTACCCCCAAATTCAAAAGTCGAAACCCTAATCTCCAATGTGATGGTTTTTGGAGACAGGGACTTTGGGAGGTGATTAGGTCATGAGAATGGAGCCTTCATGAATAGGATTAGTGTCCTTATAAGAGACATGAGAGAGCTTGATTCCTCTCTTTCTGCTCTCCGCCATGTGAGGACACAGCAAGAATATGGTAGTCTTCTTGCAAACCAGGAGACAGGTCCTTATCAAACAATCGATCTGCAGGCAGCTTGATCTTGGACAAACACCCAGCCTTCAGAACCATGAGAAATAAATGTTTGCTATTTAAGGCATCCAGTCTATAGTAACTTTTTAAAAATATGATATTATTTGTGGAATCTATAAAAATGATACAAATGAACTTATTTACAAAACAGAAATAGACTCACAGACAGACAATAAACTTACTGTTACTAAGTCTATAGTAACTTGTATAGCAGTCTGAGCTGATTAAGACACCTTGAAATACAGTTTGTACAGTTTGTACATTCTGATTTCTTCCCTCTCCTATTCGTTTTCTATTGCTACATAGCAAATCACCACAAATGTAGCAGCTTAAAATAACATTCATTTATTAGCTCACAGTTCTAAAGGTCAAAAGTCCAGTCAGGCTCCACTTAGGGTCTCACAAGGTCAAAGTCAAGGTATTAGCTGGGCCGAAATCTTATTTGGAAGTTCTGGAGAAGAATCTGCTTCCAAGCTAATTCAGGTTTGGGCAGAATCTACTTCCTTGCTATTATAAATCTGAGGTCTCTGTTTCTTTGCTGGTTGTCATCTAGGGACACTCTCTGCTCCTAGAGGCCACCTGCATTCCTTCCCATGTGGCTCCCTCCATCTTCAGACCAACAACGTCCATGGAGTCCGTCTCACACTTAGAAGCTCTCACTTCCTCTTCTGCCACCAGCTGGAGAAAACTCCCAGCTTTTAAAGGGCTGACCTGATTGAGTCAGGCCCACACTGATAAATCTCTGTATTTTAAGATTAACTAATTTGGGACTTTGATTACTTCTGCCAAGTCCTTTCACAGCCATACCTAGTTTACTGTTTGAATAACCAGGAGATGGGAATTTTCGTGGGCCATTTTGATAATTCTGCCTACCATAGCTCTATATTATCAGTTTGCAAAAGAATTACTTGATACCCTAGCAAAGTTGACTAATGAAGTTTGTTTTCTTATTAGCACCTTTATGACTTACTGATTTTATATATTTGATGTGTTTCAACCCATTACACTCAGTACTCTTTTGGTGCTCAAATTTTCCCATCTTTGGCCACTGGAAGTATCTTCAAGTTAGTTCCAGTGTCATGTTAACAAGATCTCAGTAATCGTTTTTCTCTTTTTTTAAATATATTTATTTATTTTATTTATTTATTTTTGGCTGCATTGGGTCTTTGCTGTTGCCCACGGGCTTTCTCTAGTTGCGGCGAGTGGGGGCTACTCTTCGTTGTGGCGCACAGGCTTCGTTGTGGTGCCTTCTCTTGTTGCGGTGCACGGGTTCTAGGCACACGGGTTTCAGTAGTTGTGGCTTGCAGGCTCTAGAGCGCAGGCTCAGTAGTTGTGGCGCACGGGCTTAGTTGCTCCGCGGCATGTGGGATCTTCCCGGACCAGGGCTCGAACCTGTGTCCCCTGCATTGACAGATGAATTCTTAACCACTGCGTCACCAGGGAAGTCCTGGTCTTTTGTTTTAGAGTCTTCATATCTTGTTCTCTCCTGTCCATTTCTTTCTTCTCCATGTAGGTCACCAATAGTTTACAGGCTCCCTTGGTAATTTCTACATGTCACAGAGTTGAATGCAAGATGGATGAGAGTTAAGACAGCTAAAGAAGGCTAAGGCAACATACGGTGAGAAGCAAATCAATACAAGGAGAATTGTTAATTTTCCACTAGCACACTAAGTTTATTTTGGGATGTCTCAGATGTCTTTATTTTTTTAAATTTAATTTAATTTATTATTTATTTATTTATTTTAAAATATATTTATTTATTTTTTAAAATATTTATTTGGTTGTGCTGGGTCTTAGTTGAGGCAGGTGGATTCCTTAGTTGTGGCTCCTGGGGTCCTTAGTTGTAGCATGCGAACTCTTAATTGTGGCATGCATGGGGGATCTAGTTCCCTGACCACGGATCAAACCTGGGCCCCCTGCATTGGGAGGGCAGAGTTTTAACCACTGCGCCACCAGGGAAGTCCCAACACCTTTATTTTAAAGTAATAATTTGAAAACTGTGTTTTAATATGGAAATAGAAATAAATTATGAAAAATAGAAATAATCACCCTGGTAAGACCTAGCCATTAAATGTCACCAGATTTAGCAAATAAAAATACCAGCGGGGCTTCCCTGGTGGTGCAGTGGTTGAGAGTCCGCCTGCCGATGCAGGGGACATGTTTCGTGCCCTGGTCCGGGAAGATCCCACATGCCGCGGAGCGGCTGGGCCCATGAGCCATGGCCGCTGAGCCTGCACATCCGGAGCCTGTGCTCCGCAACGGGAGAGGCCACAACAGTGAGAGACCCGCATACCACACACACACAAAAAAAAACAGTTATCCAGTTAAATTTGAATTTCTGATAAGCAATGAATAAATTTTTATGAATAATTTTTTAGTATAAGTATGTCCCAACTATTATACTAAAAATGTATCCATTGTTTATCTGAAATTCAAATTTAACTGGGTACCCTGTATTTTATCTGGCAATGCTATTTGAAACTCTAATCAATTAGGTAGGGCTTGTCCTTGTATCTGGAATGAAGAAGTAGACTTGGGCTGATGTAGAATCAGTTTCTTAAAGCTGTTAGGCACAGTTTTGTGCTGGGAGAGGACTGGCTTCGACTTCTTTCTGGGTCATCTCTTGCTTTTCCATTATAGACACCCCCCACCCCCATACTGAAATATCTGTAGCCCCATGCACTGGCCACACAGCCATCATTTTGCCCATGCTGTTCCCTCTACTCTTCTAACGTCCTTCCCTCAATCTCCATTTGACTAATTCCTATTGGTCCTTAGAACAAGAGTTTCAGACTCTAGTGTAATGAGTAAAGACCATAAAAGTAATATGCTCATTTTTATTTTCTTGAAACAGGTGACCGTCTTGGTCTACCTTTCATGTTTCTCTTTTATATAGAGATATAGATTCTGAGAAATAGTTCTCTATGACAAGAAAAACAACAATTCAAGTGTGATGATAAATGGCAACTGATTCTCATTCCCAACGTTGGGGCAGCAATAGGTAGTAGTGGGGATTGTTATTAGCTAGAGAACTTAAAACCCTTCTAAAAAGAGATAGCTACTACCCAATTCTACCAAATGTTGCCACATGGAAATGTGTGCCTAATACTGTCAGATTGTTCGGTTTTTCACGAAAATCCAGAAAACTGAATTTTTTGTGTGTGTGTGAAATCTTCCAATTTACAAATGTTAGCTCTTTTTTTTTAAAACTCTAAGTAGGCCAAATAAAACTCACCTTCACGTTGGATTGAGCCATAAGTCCACCAGTTTGAGATCTTGCATTAAATGTTCAAATGTGACATCATTTTTCAAAGGTCTGTATTAAGTGTACTTCCTATGGGCTGGGCTAACATCTCGTGCTTAACTCTATCTGAGCTCTGGAGGACAATTGTCTGCTCTCTTGTTGTTCTCCCTGAAAATAGGAACTTTGCATTTTATTTTCTTAACCTCAGCAGCTAGCAGAACATCTGAGACATAGTAGGCATTCAGATGAATGAATGAAAGAATGAGTGAGTGAATGCGTCTAGGTCACCCCTTTTTCCCAACCAGAAGATGGAATTTTCAAGGGCAGAAGAACACTAATATTCCTTTCCCATACCAGAATAAAACTTTTGGACATAAAATTTTTTTATGAAGTATTTTGTAGTTCAAGGCTGGTAAACGGTGGAAGTTTAATAGCTGATTGCATCTTGGAAACCGCATGTGAAATAGTCAAGCTTCTGGAATTTGGCACTGTTTATAGTTCTACTTGCAGTGGTTTTAAAATAATGTGACTTATATTCAGTGTGAATGCATTATTGTTAATATTTTATCAGAGAGTTGTTTTCCCTTTGAATATGTCTCATTACAGGCACTGCTGCATTAGTAAGTATAAATGTATTACATCTAAGGACCAATTTTCCCACCCCTGAGGTATGTATTTCAGATTCTATAATAGAAGTCAATGGGTAAGTCAGATTCATTGAATCCAAATTTACTTTACAGCACACTTTTTTGGAACACATGTGTTCTTTCATTTGAGGGATACCTGCATAATCATGTAATATATTTTATGTTCTGCAGCAGAATAAAGCAAGCAAATGGAGCCAACTTCACTGTTAACACAATGGAGCAGCTGCATGGTGACTGCAGACATCACTGGATTCATCATCCAGGGACTATCAGTCATTGGTACAATCAAGAATGAATCTCCTTCCAAATTTTCACAAGGAAACAATAGCACATCCCATATACATGCTGGTATTTACATGCCTCTTTCTGGTAAATATTTTAAGTCAAATATGATTCAACTCTGTTAAAAAGTAATGTTTCAACTCTTCCTACAGAAATGCTATCCAAAGACTAAAGGAGCTTTGGTCTATTTAGTAACTATTTTATGAATTTATAAGCAATCATCATTTTAAAACTCTAAAGTGTTAAGCATGCCTTGGGCAAATGAGGATGGCACAGGCAGAGCCATCCCCTGCCATATTGCTTAGCTGAAACCTAATTGCAGAGGGAAGCTTTCAGTGGATAAGAATATGTGTTAGGAAAAATTTACCCTAGATACAGGATTCACCTTTGCCTTCTATCACCTTTGAAATATTGTATTTCCTAGAGGAGAAATTCTAGAGAAGAATTTAAAATATAATTCATTGTTGAGATGAAGAGTGTGACAAACCAGCCTGGTGGTCAATGCACAGGCATCAGTCTTGAGGCAGAACCAGATTCTGGAAGGCTTCTATGTGGGCCCCAGCCCCTGCTCTCCCACTGTGCCCTGAGTGCCAGACCCTATTTCTGGCACCTACATCCCTGCCTCTTGGAAATTAACCCGTGTATTATAATTCAGAAAATACAGAATTTCAACAACTTGAGAATGAGAACCTGTTCAATGGGAGAAGCTTTGCAAATAGACTTTTAAATGTGCTATAATTTTTTCTGGGCCTAGGAGATTCCAAGAATAGTAAAATGAAGGAAATCAGTTTTCTTTTTTTATTGTGGTGCCTCTTAACTGTTCTGTCATAAACTGGTTTTTCACTGGGGGAAGATGTTTCGATTAAATCAGTTTTTCCCAAATTGTGGTCTGAGATCTTCAGACAACTGGCATGAGAGTCAGGTGGAGGATTGCTTGCTGAAAATGAAAATTCCTGGGCCCCAACCTACAGAGTCAGTCGCTGAGTCTGACAAATCTGCCAATTCTAGCTGTTTTGTATACATATCAGAGTTTGAGATCCACTGGGCTAGGTGAACCTCAGGGCCCTTTCCTCCTACAAAATTTTACGAGGCTTTGCTGGTCTTTCCAAAGTTAAGCTTGTTGGTAATGGGAATTTCTACTCCTCCCTTGCAATAAATTTAATAAACCTGAAAAGGGCTTCTCCAAATGGGATTTAGTTAACAGATGAGGTTTGGTATCTAGAGATCTAGTCAATCTTGGGTTATTGAACAAATAGCACTTAAATATTTATTCAGGGAATTAGATTTAAAATAGACCAATCAGGTAACTTGAGTCTGTGGACATCGCCTGCCATATCAGTAAACAAAGGATGTTGTGGCCATCAAGCCATCAGCCACTGCAGGCACCACCCTGCTCCCCACCACACACACACTGTGCACCCTGAGAGGATTCTGGATGGAGAAAAACAGGATACTGGCCCTAGGAGCATATCAGAGGAATGATTTCAATGAGCCCAGACTCACATCTTCCCATACATAGAAAAGCGCCAAATTCATTAACTTGAGACGTTTGGTTTTTCTTTAATTAGCAGAAATCTTTTGATGTTCAACTACCCGGTTTGTTTTTGCAAACTCCTGTATATCTTGGCTCTTCCCTTACCTCTTCGGAACAGTCCCTCAGAGCTATCTGAGAGGCTGTCTTCTGGGATGAAGTCCTCAGTACATCCGCCAAATAAAACATAATTTTCAACTTTTAGGTTGTGCATTTTTTTTAGTCAGCAAGTCTCAGAAATTCTCATGATGTCTGGGAGGCAGATCAATTTTTGTTTTCATGCATCTTCCATTTAGTTTCAACAAATCCAAATTCATTCAGGTTAGTTCCTCTCTGGGTAGAGTTTGCTTGTCTTCAACACCTGTAAGACAGATACATCAGAAATACAGCTACACGTGGAACTTCTCCTATAGAACACCCACCGAACGCTGGCAGAAGACCTCAGACCTCACAAAAGGCAAGAAACCCCCCACGTACCTGGGTAGGCAAAAGAAAAAAAAATAAACAGAAACAAAGAATGGGGACGGGACCTGCACCAGTGGGAGAGAGCAGTGAAGGAGGAAACGTTCCCACACACTACAAGCCCCTACGAGGGCGGAGACTGTGGGTGGCGGAGGGGGAAGCTCCGGAGCCTCGGAGGAGAGCGCAGCAGCGGGGTGCGGAGGGCAAAGCGGAGAGATTCCCGCACAGAGGATCGGTCCCGACCGGCACCCACCAGCCCGAGAGGCTTGTCTGCTCACCCGCCGGGGCGGGAGGGGGCTGGGAGCTGAGCCTCGGGCTTCAGTCGGATCCCAGGGAAAGGTCTGGAGTTGGCAGAGTGAAAACAGCCGGAAAGGGCTAGTGCGCCACGGCTAGCCGGGAGGGAGTCCGGGAGAAGTCTGGAGCTGCCGAAGAGGCAAGAGACCTTTTCTTCCCTCTTTGCTTCCTGGTGCGCGAGGAAGGGGTTTAAGCGCGCCGCTTAAAGGAGCTCCAGAAACTGGCGCGGAGCTGCCGAAGAGACAAGCGACTTTTTTTTTTTTTTTTTTTTTTTT
>NC_041234.1:27264924-27281640 GCF_002837175.3 Physeter macrocephalus | reverse complement strand
TCACAAAGAAAGGAAACTACAGGCCAATATCACTGATGAACATAGATGCAAAATTCCTCGACCAAATACTAGCAAACAGAAGCCAACAGCACATTGAAAGGATCATACACCATGATCAAGTGGGGTTTATTCCAGGAATGCAAGGATTCTTCAATATATGCAAATCAATCAACGTGATACACCATATCAAAAAACTGAAGGAGAAAAACCATGTGATCATCTCAATAGATGCAGAGAAAGCTTTTGACAAAATTCAACACCCATTTATGATAAAAACCCTGCAGAAAGTAGGCATAGAGGGAACTTTCCTCAACATAATAAAGGCCATATATGACAAACCCACAGCCAGCATTGTTCTCAATGGTGAAAAACTGAAACCATTTCCACTAAGATCAGGAACAAGACAAGGTTGCCCACTCTCACCACTCTTATTCAACATAGTTTTGGAAGTTCTAGCCACAGCAATCAGAGAAGAAAAAGAAATAAAAGGAATCCAAATAGGAAAAGAAGAAGTAAAGCTGTCACTGTTTGCAGATGACATGATACTATACCTAGAGAATCCTAAGGAGGCTACCAGAAAACTACTAGAGCTAATCAATGAATTTGGTAAAGTAGCAGGATACAAAATTAATGCACAGAAATCTCTGGCATTCTTATACACTAATGATGAAAAATCATAGTGAAATTAAGAAAACACTCCCATTTACCATTGCACAAAAAGAATAAAATATCTAGGAATAAACCTACCCAAGGTGACAAAAGACTTGTATGCAGAAAACTATAAGACACTGATGAGAGAAATTAAAGATGATACAAATAGGGGCTCTGTCTGTTTTCTTTCTCCCTGCATTGAACTCTGTCAAGAGAGTGGGGTAATTGTAGCCTTTACCTTATTTATTTCCCATCTCTCATGGAGCACTGTTCTTATTTGCCTGATTTCCAGTATCTTGAAAACCATCTTTTCAGACATTTTGTCCATTTTTTGGTTGTTTCAGGGGGAGGGTAAATTGGTCCCACTCTAGACTTTCAGTGACACGTATTCCAGAGTGCCAACCAGCCAAGGCAGTAGGTATCAGACACTGTAGTGGTTAAAATTTTAAGTGTCTTAAGGGCACCTAGTAAATAAATTTCTTTTCTTTGCTCATATGTAGAATAAATAAGAGACAGCTGTGGAGTCACAGAGATGGCGACTATGAGATCTGCTTCTTTCTTATAAAAGTTGGAGAAAGTAGCTAAGGTTTGCAGTCAGCTCACTAATATTTTACCTTGATTTAGATAGACTTATGTAGTCACAGGTATCATGAACAAACACAAGCCAACCCCAGAGGCCAGCCCAGATAAATCTGCAGCCTGAAGGGGCAATGAAAGTTTCCCCAAGGCAGGTAGGGAAATGCCAAAAGGAAAGAGAAGAAGGAGCTGGGTGAAGCTCTATCTCCCAAATTCTACAGATAAGTCACTCCTCCTCCCCTGGGGACACCTAGTGTGGACTTTGAAAGAGGCTTGGGATGTCACTATAAGAAAGGTCCCTACCTGTGGGGACCTCCTCCTCCCTGGAGGAGTAATCTTGTCCTAACTTAACACTGAAGTTCTCAAAGCTATTCAATTCAAAGACACATACAAGGATGTCCCCAGTGTGAAGTTGGGGCTCAGACCCTACTTCAACAATGCTACTTGCTGGAGCATCCACCCTGCATCAGTGCAGTAGTTAGTAAAGTATTTGGGAAACATCCTTCCAGCCTGGAGACCTACAGTCCTGTGATACCTCACTTGCTGTCTGTCATCCATCCATTGTTGATTTCAGATCATAAGAGCATTAAAACACATTCCTCCTCCCAACTGCTTGGTAATCCAATCTAAGCAGAGGGCTTTAAAAGCTCAATAACAATAAACCCCCATTCATTTCACCTCAGTTAACTGGGAATCAACCAGAAGGCTGATAAGGGCTAGGCTGAAATTTACCTTTGCTTTGAAAAGGCTTTCTTCTTACAGAAATCTTACAGATTCATATATCACTCATGAATATAGATGCAAAAATTCTCAACAAAATACTAGCAAATACAGGGAGATCACCTCTGTGCTTTGTGACCATGAGAGGGGTGGGATAGGGAGGGTGGGAGGGAGGGGGGCGCAAGAGGGAAGAGATATGGGAACATATGTATATGTATAACTGATTCACTTTGTTGTAAAGGAGAAACTAACACACTATTGTAAAACAGTTATACTCCAATAAAGATTTTAAAAAAACAAAAAAACAAAAAAACACCTGTAAGAGATTGAAGAAGAGTTCTTGGGGAGCCACGTGAGGCCTTAGGAATCTAATGAGGAAATTGACAACAAGAAAGAAGAGGAGAGTTTTCACTTCAGCAAATCCTTTCTTCTATATGATGATTAGATTAGAACAACACCCACTTCCAGTTGGTGAGGCTGTGGAGCAACTGGAAATCTCATAAATTGTTCATAGGAGTGAGAAATGGTGAAGTTAAAAATGCGCCTTTTCTATGACCTAGCAATTCCACTCCTAGGTATTTACCCAAGAAAAATGAAAGCACACATTCAAACAAAGACTTGTACTGGAATATAATTAGCAGCTGTATTCATAATAGGCGAAATCTGGAAACAGCTTAGATGTCTATCAACAGAATGGCTAAATAAACTGTGGCATATTCATACAATGAAATATATCCTCTACTGATATACCTAAGACATAGATGAATTTCAAAATATTATGCTGAATGAAAGAAGTCTTACACAAAAGATTACATACTTTATGATTCCATTTACATTACATGTTCCTACTTCTGTTTATTTGTTCTCTGTGCAGACATAATTGAGGCTGCTCCACAGGAGAGAATCTGGCCGAGGGCCTGGGCTGGAAACAGCACACAGTTGCAATAATAACCACCATTATTGAATGCTTACGGGCCTGGCACTACCCTACAATTTGAGTATTACTCCTATTTTATGGATGAGAAAACTGGGCCTCAGACAGAGCATATGACTTTCCCAAAGCTACACAGAAAATAAGCACTCTAGCTAAGTTTATTTCTAGCTCAAGACTGTCTTCTTTCCAGAGCAGCAGAGTTTCACCCTGAGGGTGCTTTTGTCAAAAAGAGGATATTGGTAATGGCAGGAAGAGAAATCAGCCTTGATTCTCTCCCTGGGGGAGGGGAGGAAGAGCAGGAGGGGGAATACTAAAGAAGATAAGTTATTGTCTTGTAGATCTTTTTGTCAAGGCTAGAGACTGCCTTCTCCACCCTGCTTCACAATACATTGAACAATTGTTAATTTGTTCCTCACAAAAGCCTTGAAGTAGATAAGGAAATTGTCCTGAAGAAGTAAATTGCAGTGGTTCCTAGGTATCCTCTGGGGATTGGTTCCAGGACCACCCCCAACCCCCATACCAAAATCCATGGATAATTAAGTTCCTTATATAAAATGTATTTGCATATAACCTACACACACCCTCCCATATACTTTAAATCATTGCTAGGTAACTTATAATACCTAATACAATGTAAATGCCATGTAAATAGTTGTAAATACAATGTAAATACTAGGTAAATTGTTGCCAGTGCCTGGAAAATTCAAATTTTGCTTTTTGGAACTTTCTGGAATTTAGGGGATGAGGGGGAGTATTTTTGATCTGCAGCTGGTTGAATCTGCACCTGTGAAACCAAGGGATAGGACAGACCACCAACTGTACAAGTTCCAAGAACTGGGTTTTGAACTGGTCTACAGATCCCATGGTGCACTTCCTGGTAGACTAAATTACTACGAGGGAAAAAGATACAAAATGTTTTACAGATTTTTTTTTTATGCTTAATTGCTTCAGAGGGTAATAAACAAAAGGGCGTGTTTTCTAGTCTCTCCTGAGGACAGCTGGGAATAAGAGTGGAGGTGTTGTTGAGGTGGTGGGGAGGATGAGGAGTTCAGATTCTGTCAGTTCTGTTTTTCTGCCCTCATCAATGCCAATTCTCATGGCTTATACTAGTGATTCTGTTGCAGGAAAATGGGGCGTGAGAGGGTGGTTATGTCCCAGGTCTCAGGTGAGTTCCTGGGATGGGCCACCAAGTGAGGGTTCTTGGTTTCATGTAGGAAAGAATTCAAGAGTGACCTATAGTAAAGTGAAAGCAGGTTTACTTAGAGAGATACACATTCCATAGGCAGAATGCAGGCCATCTCGGAAGGTGAGAGTGGCCCCTAGGTGCAGGGGTGGTTAATTTTTGTGGGCTGGGTAATTTCATAGGCTAATAAAGGAAGGGACGGGGATTTCCAGGAATTGGGCACCACCCACTTTTTGGCCTTTTATGGTCAGCCTCGGAACTGTCATAGCGCTGGTGGGTGTGTCATTTAGCCTATGCTAATGTATTACAATGAGTGTATAATGAGGCTCAAGGTCTACTGGAAGTCAACTCTTCCGCCATCTGGGGCCTAGTGGATTCTAACCAGTTTTTTTTTTTTTTTTTCCGGTACGCGGGCCTCTCACTGTTGTGGCCTCTCCCGTTGCGGAGCACAGGCCCCGGACGCGCAGGCTCAGTGGCCATGGCTCACGGGCCCAGCCGCTCCGCGGCATGCGGGACCCTCCCAGACCGGGGCACGAACCCGCGTCCCCTGCATCAGCAGGCGGACTCTCAACCACTGCACCACCAGGGAAGCCCTCTAACCAGTTTTTGTTTTGTCCTCAAAGACTCATTCTTTTAATGGTTGTGCCCTGCCCTCTTCCCTCCTGTCTCAATTCCAAAGCCAGTGCTTCAGATTCCTTAACAACCCTCCTAACCAGATAGACATCTTCTGAAGCCCTAATGAATGAATCTCTGACATGGGAACTCACTTGGTGGAGGTGTGTCACAGACTCTTTGAGAAGATGATGAAAACCTTGGAGGCTTTCTCCATACAAATGAACCTACATGTAAAATTCTCCATGCAATGTAGAAAGGTTGATAGGCCTACTAAAACCCACCAAGAGGGTCCCTGTTAACAACCCCTGCATTTGTCGATGATAGCCTGGAAATCTACCTGGAGTACCTTGGGGTGAGGGTGAGGGTGAGGGTGGGACTCCAGCAGAGTAGTCCTAAGATTGTGACAAGTATAGACCTGCTGTTTAAAGAGTCTTGGATTGGGAACAGAAGTTTCAGCTTTGCCACTTTACCAGCTGTGTGGCTTCAGATGAATCCTTTCTGAGCCTTAATTTCCTCATCTAGAAAATGAGGACAATAGTGTCTGCCTTTGCTGAGAAGAATGTCAGAGTGAGACAATCTCATTCTTTGTAGACTTTCAATCATTTGATAAACGTTGATTGTGCCAGACACTGGCCTAAGTGCTGGGTTTACAGTAGTGAGTCAATCATTAAGAATTTCCTGGGCTTCCCTGGTGGCGCAGTGGTTGAGAGTCTGCCTGCCGATGCAGGGGACACGGGTTCGAGCCCCGGGCCGGGAAGATCCCGCATGCCGCGGAGCGGCTGGACCCGTGAGCCATGGCCACTGGGCCTGCGCGGCCGGAGCCTGTGCTCCGCAACGGGAGAGGCCACAACAGTGAGAGGCCCACGTACCGCAAAAAAAAAAAAAAAAAAAAAAAGAATTTCCTGCCCTCATGGGGCAGGGAAACAGGCTACCAGCGATGAATGAATGAATGGATGAATGAATGAAACAAAATAAAGCATATAATTACAAAGTATTCATTACCTTCATAGCTTTTATCACTGAGTGTAGCAATGGGAAAGAACATGGTTGAGAGGTAGAAAACCACTTAGAATAGTTAGGGGAAGTTCCTTGTAGGAGGACCCATTTAAGTCACTAAGTCATTAAGAAAACAGAAGTGGCAATGGAGATGCGGAGGAATAGGCAGATTGGAGATACACTTTATTTTATTAAAATCTGTCTGGGACTTCCCTGGTGGTTCAGTGGTTAAGAATCCATCTGCCAATGCAGGGGACACGGGTTTGATCCCTGGTCCAGGAAGATCCCACATGCTGCGGAGCAACCAAGCCTGTGCACCACAACTACTGAGCTTGTGCTCTAGAGCCCGTGTGCCACAGCTACTGAAGCCCATGCACCTAGAGCCTGTGCTCCGCAACAAGAGAAGCCACCACAATGAGAAGCCTGTGCACCGCAACGAAGAGTAGACCCTGCTCGCTGCAACTAGAGAAAGCCTGCTCATAGCAACAAAGACCCAACGTAACCAAAAATAAATAAATGAATAAAATCTGTCTAAAAAATTTTTTTGGATAGACAATACATTGACATGATTCAAAATTCAAAAGGTACAAAAAGAAATAGAGTGAAAATTTCCCTTCTAACCAACCACCTAGTTCTCCCCAGAAGTATCACACTGTATCCACTGCTCATGTATTCCTCCAGAGATTTTTTTTTATATGCAAGCAAATACATTTCCACAAATGTTAGAATATTTTATGCAGCATTCTGTACCTTGCTTTTTTTCTTAATGTATCTTGAAGCTCCATATTAGCATCTCAACAGATACCTCACTCATTTTGATGACTGCATCGTGTTCCATTGAGTGCATGTACCATAATTTATTTGACCTCTTCCCTAGTGATAGACATTTTGGTTGTTTCCAAACTTTCGCTGTTACAAATAATGCTGCATATGCCAATTTGTGCAACATGTGAGTATATCTGTAGGATAAATTCCTCAAAGTGGAATTCCTGGGTGCATTTGTAGTTTTGACAGACATTGTCATTCACCCCTCCCAGAGGTCCTACCGATTTGCAGTCCCAACCAGCAATGTCTAAGCGACCCTTTCCTCCACATCTTTGCCAATTATTGTATTATCAAATTTTTGGAGCTTGTGAATCGGATAAATGAAGAATTTCTCAGTGTTGCTTTAATTATTTATTTCTTTTATTACTAGCAAGGTTGAACATTTTCCCCCATATTTAAGAGCCATTTATATTTCCTTCTTTGTGAACTGCCCACTCATAGCCTCCAACAATTTTTCTTCTAGGCTGATGGTATTTTATTTTTGATTCATAGAAGCCCTTTATATATGTCATTTGAATTGCAATCATTTGTTCCAGTTTGTTGTTTGTCTTTTGACTTTGCTTATGGTGCAATTTGCCATACAGAAATATTTAATTTTTTGTCATTGATATCAATCATTTCTTTTATGGCTCTGGGTTCTGGATCAAATTAGATAGGCCATTCTACACTTATAAAAGAGTGCTTATATGCTTTCTTCTAGTGTTTTTACTTTTTATTTTTTTTTATTGAAGCATAGTTGATTTACAATATTGTGTTAGTTTCAGGTGTATAGCAAAGTGGTTCAGATACATATATATAATTTTTTTCAGATTATTTCCATTATATGTTTTTACAAGATATTGAATATAGTTCCCTGTGCTTACAGTAAATCTTTGTTGCTTATCTATTTTACGTATAATATTTTGTATCTGTTAATCCCCCACTCCGAATTTATCCCTCCCCCAATTCCCCTTTGGTAACCATAAGTTTGTTTTCTATATCTGTGAGTCTGTTTCTGTTTTATATATAGATTCATTTGTATTATTTTTTAGATTCCACATATAAGCGATATCATATAATATTTATTTGTCTTTATCTGACTTACTTCACTTAGTATTCTCTAGGTCCATCCATGTTGCTGCAAATGGCAATATTTCATTCTTTTTTATGGCTGAATAATATCCCATTGTGTATATATATATATATATATATATATATATATATATATAAATATATATAAAACACATCTTCTTTATCCAATCATCTGTTCATGGGCACTTAGGTTGCTTCCATGTCTTGGCTATTGTGAATAGTGCTGCTATGAACATTGGGGTACATGTATTTTCAAATTAGAGTTTTTAACTTTTCTGGATAGAAGTCCAGGAGTGAGATTGTTGAATTATATGGGAGCTCTATTTTTAGTTTTTTGAGGAACCTCCATACTGTTTTTCATAGAGGTTGCACCAATTTACATTTCCACCAACAGTGAAGGAGGGTTCCCTTTTCTCCACACCCTCTCCAGCATTCATTATTTGTAGACTTTTTGATGATAGCCATTCTGACTGGTGTGAGGTGATGTCTCACAGCGGGTTTTGATTTGCACTTCTCTAATAATTAGATTGCTGAGCATCTTTTCATATGTCTGTTGGCCATCTGTATGTCTTATTTGGATAAATGTCTGTTTGGGTCTTATGCCCAGTTTTTGATTCGGTTGTTTGTTTTTTTGATATTGAGTTATATGTGCTGTTTGTATAGTATTTTTATTTTTAAAAGTTTTCTTCATATACATCATGCAACTATTTTAAGTATATTCCCAGGTATTTTATCTATTTTTTTTAGTGGCTTTTGTAAATGGGGATCTTTTCTTCCAATAGCTCTTCTGTTTGTGTATATGAAGGTTATATATTAATTTTGCATATATATTTCTATTTATTAATTTTGTATCTATAAATTTTATTGAATTATCTTATTTCTATAATGATTTTTCAGTTGATTCTTTTGATTTTCTAGGTATACAATTGTATCAAATATAAATAATAATTTTACCTTCTCATTTCCAATTTTATTCCTTTAACTTGTTCCTTTTGCCTAATTACATTAGCTAGTATCTCCAGATTAAGTTTAAATAATAGTAATAATAGTGAATGTCTTTGTCTTATTCCAGTCTCAAATGAGAATACTTTCACTGTTTTCCCATTAAGCATGATGCTGACTTTGGGATACATATAGTGGTGAAACATACATAACATAAAATTTACCAGTATGTTTCAGTGGCATTAAGTACATTCACATTGTTGTGCAACCATCACCACTATCCATCTCCAGAATTTTGTCATCTTTGGCCATGTTTTTATCATGCTGTTTTATCCTTTCTATTGTATTTTGTAGAGATTTTAAAAACAAGAATGGATGTCAAATTTTATTAAATGTCCTTTTAACATTTATGAAGAAAAGTGCATGATTTTAATTCATTGATCTGTTAATATAATGAATTGGTTTAGTAAATTTCCTAATATTGAGTCATCCTCGAATTCCTGGAATTAACCGGTCCTAGTCAGGGTGTGCTATTCGTTTAATGTGTTTTTTCTTTTAATTAGGATTTTTAACTTCAGTTTGGCCTATAGGTTTCCTTTTTTGCCCATGAGATGCTTTTAAGTGGCAGAAATAACAAAGCTTTCTGGTGGGTTAGATGTGGAGATTGAGGATAAAGAAGGAATCAGATGAAACCCAGGTTTATGGCCAGCTAGGGGCGTGTTGGTACCTTTTACTGAGCAGGAGAAGACTAGGGGTGGGAGGACCACACTGCATTTAGGTCAACAGTGAGACTTCAAGGGAGTGGGGAGGAGGGGGTTATCAGAATCACCTCGTGAGCATTTTTTTTTTTTTTTTTTTTTGCCTAGGTCGCATGGCTTGCAAGATCTTAGTTTCTCCACCAGGGATTGAACCCAGCTGGCAGTGGAAGCACACAGTCCTAACCACTGGACTGCCAGGGAATTCCCATCGTGAGCACTTTTAAACTTAAATTATGTTGTAAGCCTTCAGTTCAAGAGAGTGGACTGTTTAGTGTATAAGCCAATAACAAAGAAGAGACTGTAAGCAGTCAGGCATGTGTGGTAGGAGTGGGGAATATCCGTGCATGAGGGATTCTAGTAGGTTCCAGGGAGAGGAAAGCTGATGGAAGGCTGAAGACTGATGTGCTGGGGAAGACGGCCTGCTGGCCTAGAGTTTGTGCAATGCAGGCTACAGGCAAGGATGGAGCACACCTGGAGAGCTGGGAGACATGAGGGTCAGTGGAAGTGAAAACGGGGACAACCAGATTGCTGCAGAGGAAGTGTTGCTTCCCCATCCATCTCTCACACTTCATGCAGGATGTCCAGCAGCCAGGCATCTAGTATCTAAGCAAAATGAACAACAATAACGACAGCAATAATAATAAGACAATAAAATATTACGAATTGGCAGGTCGTTCTCTAAATACACGTAATAAATGATCTGGGGAGAAGCAGGGCAGGTGAGGGCAGGAGAAGCATTAACTCCCGAGTGCAAAGATGATGACTTCTAGCATTTTGGGGTCCCAAAGACAATAGCCTATTCACCCTAAAGTGGATGAAATTCAGCCAGTCAATAAGACCTATCCTAGTATATGTAGTCCATAATCCATTTTTCTCATACCTCATTCTTACATATGACAATAAAGGATTACTAGTCTTTTCATAAAAGCTTGCAACATGCTAAGGAGAGAAATACAAAGAAAATCAATGAAGGAACTAAAAATACACTCTAATCGTATTTGAAGAGAAAGAGTGTTGGGGTGTGTGTGTGTGTGTGTGTGTGTGTGTGTGTGTGTGTAACTGAGCTAAATTCTCAGCTGTCATGCCAGTAAGTGAGCAGAAAATATCGAAAATAATAAATAAACAGTGGTAGAAGCAGATTATTTACAGATACAGAGATAAACCTCAGAAGATAATCACAGAGTTAAAGGAGGAATAGATAAAGGTAGAGCACCAGGGGAAGGATAAGAGAAACCATTCTAGAGTATATGATGTTTTAACCATGTGCAAATTTTACTTTAATAAAAGACATTTTCAAAGTATTTTTTAAAAAAAGCAGAAAGCAAAATACATGTGGTCAGGCTCTACACAGAATATGTATGAGTGGAGGGGAGTGGGAGGAGCCTGGCACACATATGTGGAAAACGCTTTCCCAGACGATTCTGATCTGAGTCTCCCCACTCCCCTTGGGGCTATGGACCCAGACAGATGCTGGTCTCCTCCCTGGGATAATTGTGAAACAGATTCCTGATAGATACTAAACTTCTGGAAGTCAAGTTCATAACAACTACCATGTCCTCCCACAAATAAATGCTTTGGAGGGCATGAAGTATAAATAATGGATGGGAATAAACTTAGGTTTGATAAGGGCTCGTGAACAGAAATCTAAGATTGAGTAGTTATACATTGGTCTGTATGTTCCTGGTTAAATTTATAAAAATCAAGTGATCCTGAAACAGGAGTGAGGAAGAAATAGGAAACCAAAACCAAAACCAAACAAAAATCTTTTAACTGTCCCAAATACTTAATTGCAGTTGCAAAGAACTGGGACCAGAACAGGAAGGAAAGAGCTCTTTCTGGAGCTCTTTTTTTTTTTTTTAAGATTTATTTATTAATTTTATTTGTTTTTGGCTGTGTCATGTCTTAGTCGTGGCACACCGGTTCTTCGTTGAGGCAGGCAGGATCTTTAGTTGTGGGGCGTGGCCTCCTCTCTAGTTGTGGCGTGCAAGTTTTCTCTCTCTAGTTGTTGCACGTGGGCTCCAGGGTGCATGGGCTCTCTAGTTGCGGCACACGGGTTCTCTAGTTGAGGAGTGTGAGCTCAGTAGTTGTGACGCGCGGGCTTATTTGCCCTGCGGCATGTGGGATCTTAGTTCCCTGACGAGGGATCAAACCCGCATGCCCTGGCAGATTTTTACCACTGGACCACCAAGGAAGTCCCTCTTTCTGGAATTTTACTTGCTGTTCCCAACACCCCAAATGCTTTTCCACAAGATCTTTGCCTGGCTATCTCCTCGTCTTTCAGGTCTCAGTTTAAATGTCATTTCACTCTTTGATTCAGCATAATCGTTATCGAGCAGCTTCCAGTGTGAGGCACTGCTCTAGCTGGTTGGAGAACTAGGAGACACCACAAAGCCCTTACTACTCTCAGGGAACGTTGGGGGAGACAGAGAACAAGCAAATAAATAGATAAATTATCACAGGTTGGATTCCTCGGGTACCTAACTTTGAGATGTGTCAAAGACAAAACTAGGTCTGAGACAAAATTAACACAAGCTCTTCACTCATATACTTGGGACGAGGGAACCCACCTACCAACACTTTCATTTCAACCTGGGTTCAAGGGTGTTAGAAAGTAAAAAGAGGAAATGCTGAAATGGTCTCTGATGTGTTCTATTATGGAGGGATTTTTGGAAGTGGGGAGACTTTCCAATTGATACTCAGGTACATTCAGCAGTCTTTGGTTGGAGCCATTTGGGGGCGTTTCAGAAGAGGAAGGACTGTTCGATGTTAAGGGCCAAGGGTTTTCTATGGCTGGTTATTTGAATACAGGCTGTTCATTAGGGAACACCCTTGGGATCAACACCCGTGGGAGGCAGGGAGAGCAAGCAGGAAGAGTCCAGCTGCCATGGTCCAATAAGGTCACTCTTTCTAGACATTTTCAATGACAGAACTTGGAAATATCAATATATATGCTTTTTTTCTATAAAGATAAAATACATCATGAATTCATACATAACACTTCTAATTCAAATTCAGGACTACAGGGCTTTATTTAACACTTTATTCAATCTGTATCTCTATTTATTTTCTCATACCAAAAGTTTTGGTTCCCAATTTTATCAACATATTACATGAAATAGTCTCAGAATACTAACACCAACACTACCACTAACATGATTGCTGAAAGGAGTTAAAGTGTTTTTGGATTTGCTTTTGCCTTTAGAGAATATCCCTAGGGATATATAGACAAATTACTGTACTTAAAAATAGTAACTTGAAATAATTTTTCTCTGTGTGGTTTTTCTGCCAATTTGATAGACAATTTGGTTCATTTGTTTCATGCAGTTTTTGGTTTTTAAGAATTGCTTTTGAAAAATTTAATTTTGTTTTCTAATTAAAAGAAACGGTTTCAAAATCGAATATACAAAACAAGGTATATTCAGAGAAGTCTAGCTTCCATTTTTTCCTTCCCACCCTGTTCCCTCTGTCTCTCTCTCAGTAACTTTAAAAAATGTTTTTCATTCTCAGACATAAATTGTAGCAATATTTGCTGAGATCAGTCTCCCAAGGCAAAAGAAATAAAAGCAAATAAATAAGTGGGACCTAATCAAACTTAAAAGCTTTTGCACAGCAAAGGAAGCCATCAACAAAATGAAAAGACAGACTACGGACTGGGAGAAAATATTTGCAAACAATGCAACCAACAAGGGGTTAATATCCAAAATATACAAATAGTTCATACAACTCAATATTGAAGAAACAAACAACCAAGTCAGAAAATGGGCAGAAGACCTAAATAGACATTTCTCCAAAGAAAACATAGAGATGGCCAACAGGCACATGAAAAGATGCTCAACATTGCTAATTATTAGAGAAATGCAAATCAAAACCACACGAAGGTATCACCTCATACTGGTCAGAATGGCCATCATTAAAAAGTCTACAAATAGTAAATGCTGCAGAGGGTGTGGACAAAAGTGAACTCACCTACACTGTTGGTGCACTGTTGGTGCAGCCACTATGGAAAACAGTATGGAAGTTTCTTTAAAAGTCAAAATAGAGCTATCATATGATCCAGCAATCCCTCTCCTGGGCATGTAACCAGAAAAGTTGAAAACACTAATTCAAAAAGATGCATGCACCCCAATGTTCATAGCAGCATTGTTTACAATGGCCAAGACATGGAAACGACCCAAGTGCCCATCAACAGATGACTGGATAAAGATGTGATATATATATACACAATGGAATATCACTCAGCCATAACAAAGAAGGAAATACTGCTATTTACAACAACATGGATGGACTTAGAGAATAGTATACTAAGTGAAGTAAGTCAGACAGAGAAAGACAAATATTACATGATATCACTCAGATGTGGAGCCTAAAAAAAATATAATGAATCTATATACAAAACAGAAACAGACTCACAGACATAAAAAACAAATTTATGGTTACCAAAGGGGAAAGGGGGGGAGGCATAAATTAGGAGTATGGGATTAACAGATACAAAGTACTATACAAAAAATAGATAAGCAACAAGGATTTACTATATAGCACAGGAAACTATATTCAACACCTTGCAATACCTATAATGGAAAATAATCTGAAAAAAAGGATAACTGAATTACTTGGTTATACACCTGAAACTAACAAAATATGGTAAATCAACTATACTTCAATTAAAAAAATGTATTTGTTTACCCTTCCATTTACAAAAAGTGTAAGCAAATACATGTTGGTAGATAATTATGCTTGGTTCTCTCATGCTTCTGTACATCTTGTGAACAGTCACTGATTGCTTTTGTTCCAGACTATCTTTTCAAAGATGTTTGTTTCGCGAACAGCTTTGGAAGATAGAAACAGTGTCTCCTTTGGGAGCCCAGGACAGGCAGGTTTACTTCCCATTATAAAATATTCAGGTTCCCTAAGCTCAGAGTTCCTGTAATGTAACCCACTGCATGTGCAGGTATTACATGATCCTTTTCATGTCACCCTTGGAATTGGAGCTTGGGAAACCAGCTCAAATGCTGATACTCTGACTAATGCTAATGCTATTTCTGTGAGTAATAGATCTCTTTGTCTCTTTTGTGATCAGAGAGTTTTGAGCAAAGAAGTGCCTTGATCTTACAGGGACATAATCTTACACACTTTAAAAGGATCATTTTGGCTACAGTGTAGATGATCTCATGTAGGCCTGCAAGGATGGAAATAGGAGGCTGTTGAAAATCTAGTCCAAAGGAAACAAGGATGGGCATGGAGCAGGAAGGTAATGACAAAAGGACTGATTCTGTATACATTTGACCCTCCTGAATTTCAGATATTAGATGTGTCAAATTCAAACTATAAAATTAATATATTTTAAAAGTTATTTTAATTTTTTTTTTTTTTTTTGCCACACCATGTGGCTTGCAGGATCTTAGTTCTCCGACCAGGGATTGAACCTGGGCCACAGCAGTGAAAGCCCTGAATCCTAACCACTAGGCCATGAGGGAACTAAGTTTAATTTTATCAATGTAATCAATAGGTCTGAAATGACATCAAAAGAGATGCACTGAAAAGTTTTCTTTCCAACCTTATTCCACAGTCATTCAATCCCCTCTCCAAAGGCAATTAGAGTGACATTAGTTAATAGTAAAATTAGTTAAATTGTTGAAAGAAATAGGAGATGGAATTACAAGACCCAAGAATCTTGTGTCTTCTGCCAGAATCCATGAAACTGTGGCAGTCTAACTTGCTAGCTTGCAAGTTGGATAAGTCTCAGACCTTCACAGTTCTTGAAAGCACTTATATTTTTGTATTCTACCCTACCCATTTCTTAGACAAATGTTAAGCGTTCTATACATACTTTGTTTATTTAAGGGTAAAGTACAGAATATATTTAAAATCAATGGACTGAATGAGATCTAGGGAGTGAATGCAGATCAAAAAGAAGTCCAAGGATGATCCCTGGGATATTCCAATATTTGGAGGTTGGAAAGATGAAGGAAAATCCTTGTAGAAGACTGAGAAGAAGCAGCTAGTGAGGTAGGAAGGCAATCAAAAAGAATGATGGCCCAGATTCTGAAGTCTTTCTTAGCCAGCATCCCTGAAAAACTCTAAAGTGGCATTCTACCCCCAATCCAGTCCCTCTGTGTTTATCATCTGTTTTAAATACTTCATAACGTTTATAGTCATCTGAAATTGTGTATTTGTTTATTTAACTGCTGCATTAGATCATATACTCCATGAGAGCAGAGAATTGTCTAAAAGGGTTACCACTGTAACCTCAGCAACTAAACTAGGGCCTGACAGACAATAGGCACCCAACAAATATGTATGGAATGAGTGAGTGCCCGCATGCATACAGGGATGAATGAATGAGTATTTTCTGGACTAAATTTACTTGAACAGACACTTAGATGAGCCCACCCTTTTCCAATTTCCTTGTAAATAGGTTAACTTATAGTGAGGATCCAGCACAAAATAAAATTAACAACGTTTGATAATATTCATCTCAGGGAACTTAAAGTTGTGGTGAATTTCACTAGATACCCCAGTGCTCTGAATTTTTGAGAGTCCAGGAGGATCTCTACAGCCTGAAACATGGTAGGTTGTGTGTGAGCATGCATGCGTGTGCCCGAGCATGTGCGTGTGTGCCTGTGTGTGTGTGTTTTTAAATGGGGAAAAAAGGTATAATACAAGTAATTATATACACTTAGATACTTGGGAAAATAACAGAACAAATTATAAACCAATCAATTTTCCAGCACTTAAGAAAGCAAAAATCACTGTGTGGCTAGCATTTTAATCTCATGGTGAACCAGTGTGCCAGACTGATTCTGTTTTCTGCTATGACTGCCATGTCATGCTGATCCTGGGGAAGCAGTAGATGTAATCTATTCAGACTTCATTAAGGCTTACATGTCCTCCAGCATGCTTTTCTAATCAACAACCTAGACAGATAAGGTCTATATCTACTGTGTCCAAGAAGACTTTCCTGCTTGCCAAAAATGTAGCAGGGACCCAATCATATTTATTACCACTCTTTAGAGCTAGTAGCAGCCTGGAGAGAGAGTGGTGGAGAAAATGATGGGCTCATAGGGAAAAGGTAAGCACAACAAAATCAAGGGAAGGGAAGGTATGATAATACTTTGGCTCAGGTATTATTTATCATTTATGCACAGGAATATACTCAGTTCTCTCCATATGGTACTTGACAGATACAATGGATGACCTTGGCCTAGCTCTAGGGCTTTGATAGTAGAGCTTATCAGGTTTAATAAATAAATACAGCTTATAAGAAGGGATTTTTTTTTCAACCTATAGCACCTTTAAAAGTTTTTTTTTTTCCTGAGGAGAGATACAATTAACATCTTCTAAAAAAAGAGGGCTTCCCTGGTGGCGCAGTGGTTGCGCGTCCGCCTGCCGATGCAGGGGAACCGGGTTCGCGCCCTGGTCTGGGAAGATCCCACATGCCGCGGAGC
>NC_041234.1:27263167-27264113 GCF_002837175.3 Physeter macrocephalus | reverse complement strand
AACTATCAAAAATTAAATACAAAGAAAAAATATTAAAAGCAGCAAGGGAAAAACAACAAATAACATACAAGGGAATGCCCATAAGGTTAACAGCTGATCTTTCAGCAGAAACTCTGCAAACCAGAACGGAGTGTCAAGACATATTTAAAGGGATGAAAGGGAAAAACCTACAACCAAGATTACTCTACCCAGCAAAGATCTCATTCAGATTCGACAGATAAATTGAAACATTTACAGACAAGCAAAAGCTAAGAGAATTCAGCACCACCGCTGAGCCTGCGCGGCCGGAGCCTGTGCTCCGCAGCGGGAGAGGCCACAACAGAGGGAGGCCTGCATACCACAAAAAAACAAACAAACAAAAAAAGAAAAAGTACACAAAAAAGCAGAGTATAGTAAAAGGCAATATACTCTTACTATAATAATGTTTATATACTCTTACTTAAATAATGTTTATATGGTATTTAAACAACCATGAACTTTGGTGACAGACAGTACTGGGTTCAAATCCAAACTCTGCTACTTGATAGAACTATATAACCTATATCTTGTCTGAGCCTCAATTTCCACAATAATAAAATGGGAATAGAGAGGGAAGACAGCAGAAGCAAGAACTACAATTCTGCAGCCTGTGGAACAAAAACCACATTCACAGAAAGATAGACAAAATGAAAAGGCAGAGGACTGTGTCCCAGATGAAGGAACAAGATACGACCCCAGAAAAACAACTAAATGAAGTAGAGGTAGGCAACCTTCCAGAAAAAGAATTCAGAATAATGATAATGAAGATGATCCAGAACCTTGGAAAAAGAATGGAGGCAAAGATCGAGAAGATGCAAGAAATATTTAACAAAGACCTAGAAGAATTAAAGAACAAACAAACAGAGATGAACAATACAATAACTGAAATGAAAACTACACTAGAAGGAATCAATAGCAGAATAACTGA
>NC_041234.1:27259609-27262266 GCF_002837175.3 Physeter macrocephalus | reverse complement strand
ATATATATGCACCCAACACAGGAGCACCTCAATACATAAGGCAAATGCTAACAGCTATAAAAGAGGAAATCGACAGTAACACGATAATAGTGGGGGACTGTAACACCTCACTTACATCAATGGGCAGATCATCCAGACAGAAAATTAATAAGGAAACACAAGCTTTAAATGACACAATAGACCAGATAGATTTCATTGATATTTATAGGACATTCCATCCGAAAACAGTAGATTACATTTTCTTCTCAAGTGCACATGGAATATTCTCCAGGATAGATCACATCTTGGGTCACAAATCAAGCCTCAGTAAATTTAAGGTAATTGAAATCATATCAAGCAACTTTTCCAACCACAACACTATGAGATTAGAAATAAATTACAGTGAAAAAAACGTAAAAAACACAAACACATGGAGGCTAAACAATTATTGCTAAATAACCAAGAGATCATTGAAGGAATCAAAGAGGAAATCAAAAAATACCTAGAGACAAATGACAATGAAAGCATGAGGACCCAAAACCTATGGGATGCAGCAAAAGCAGTTCTAAGAGGGAAGTTTATAGCAATACAATCCTACCTCAAGAAATAAGAAACATCTCAAATAAGCAATCTAACCTTACACCTAAAAGAACTAGAGAAAGAAGAACAAAAAACCCCCAAAGTTAGCAGAAGGAAAGAAATCATAAAGAAAATAAATGAAAAAGAAATGAAGGACACAATAGCAAAGATCAATAAAACTAAAAGCTGGTTCTTTGAGAAGATAAACAAAATTGATAAACATTTAGCCAGACTCATCAAGAAGAAGAGGGAGAGGACTCAAATCAATAAAATTAGAAATGAAAAAGGAGAAGTTACAACAGAAACTGCAGAAACACAAAGCATCATAAGAGACTACTGCAAGCAGCTCTATGCCAATAAAATGGACAACCTGGAAGAAATGGACAAATTCTTAGAAAGGTATAACCTTCCAAGACTGAACCAGGAAGAAATAGAAAATATGTCCAGACCAATCACAAGTAATGAAATTGAAACTGTGATTAAAAGTCTTCAAACAAACAAAAGTCCAGGGCCATATGGCTTCACAGGTGAATTCTAAGAAACATTTAGAGAAGAACTAACACCAATCCTTCTCAAAGTCTTCCAAAAAATTGCAGAGGAAGGAATACTCCCAAACTCATTCTAGGAGGCCCCATCACCCTGATACCAAAACCAGACAAAGATGTCAGAAAGAAAGAAAACTACAGGCCAGTATCTCTGATTAACATAGATGCAAAAATCCTCAATAAAATACTAGCAAGCAGAATCCAACAACACATTGAAAGGATCATACACCATGATCAAGTGGGATTTATCCCAGGGATGCAAGGATTCTTCAGCATATGCAAATCAATCAATGTGATACACCATATTAACAAACTGAAGAATAAAAACCATATGATCATCTCAATAGATGCATAAAAAGCTTTTGACAAAATTCAACACCCATTTATGATAAAAATTCTCCAGCAAGTGGGCATAGAGGGAAAAAAAATGGGAATAATAATGCTTAATTTGTAAGTCTGTTGTAAAGGCTAAAGGAGCTTGGGTTTTCTACTTCAGATAACGTGAAAGACCAGATAGTCCAATAAACCTTTCTATAATAAAGCATCTAGAAATCTGAGATACAATACTAGCTCCCTAGAAAGTAAAGGAAATCTCCAAGAGCCAAAAAAGAACAGAAAGCAGAAACCAAAGCGATAGGCAAGCCCAAAAGCTACTTGTGGTTGCTGCTGTTAGGAACGTAGAACTCTGTGGTTTCTTTGTTTTTGTTTTTTTTAATTTTATTGAGGTAGAGTTGATTCACAAGGTTGTGTTTAATTTCTGCTGTACAGCAAAGTGACTCAGTTATACATATATATTCTTTTTTATATTCTTTTCTGTTATGGTTTATCACAGGATATTGAATATAGTTCCAAACTCTGCTGTTTGATACTTAGCAGGGAACAGGACACAGGGCTTCAGGCCCGCACAAAGAAGAGTGCTACAACTTCACATGAAGTCAGGACCCTCTAAGGACTGCAGCCAAGTGAAAAGGTAGGCCAGAAAATCGATCTGCTTGCAACAAGTGTAGAAAATGAGTCTTGTTTGTCTCAATTTCCCCTTTAAGAGGAGAAAAATGTCTCCCCTAAAAATTTATAATGATAAGCCTGCATTTGTATGTGGTTCAAATTCAAATTTATATCACCTATGAAGTCCCAGGGATTTCATTTAAAGTGGTCCTGGGTTCATAACACATTGTGGTGCTTGATACAAGATAATGGAAATTCTCTCTGGAAGAATTTGCCCCTCAAGCCAGATTCCTCAGGATCTCTACAGATACAGTTCATCCAAGCAGAAGCCAATATAAAATTAGGGAGCACTCGAAGAAACAAGCCACTAACAAGCAGAAAAAAAAAATTGCAGATCTTTAATCCATTTTGAGCTTATTTTTGTGTATGGTGTTAGGGAGTGTTCTAATCTCATACTTTTACATGTACCTGTCCAGTTTTCCCCGCACCACTTATTGAAGAGGCTGTCCTTTCTCCACTGTATATTCCTGCCTCCTTTATCAAAGATAAGGTGACCATATGTGCGTGGATTTATCTCTGGGCTTTCTATCCTGTTCCATTGATCTATAT
>NC_041234.1:27259018-27259237 GCF_002837175.3 Physeter macrocephalus | reverse complement strand
GCTCAATAACAAAAAAACAAACAACCCAATCCAAAAATGGGCAGAAGACCTAAATAGACATTTCTCCAAAGAAGGTATACAGATTGCCAACAAACACATGAGAGAATGCTCATCATTAATCATTAGAGAAATGCAAATCAAGACTACATGAGATGGGCTTCCCTGGTGGCGCAGTGGTTGCGCGTCCGCCTGCCGATGCAGGGGAACCGGGTTCGCGCC